>NC_137074.1:108386056-108603195 GCF_951640355.1 Cnephaeus nilssonii
TTTAAAGCCTTGTAATCTAGTGGTATATATATATTTGCTACAAGCCTGTTTCTATATCTATCTGTGTCATCACTTGATTGATTCTCTCAATTATTCTTGCCCAACAATGACCCTGAACTTTCCCTGTTCCTATGTATTTTTTCTCTGTTCCTATGTTGAATTTTCTGTTTTCTATGTGTTCATACACCTTGTTGCTACAGGCCCTCCCATGTTTTACCATGCCTCCCATTTTGAGTCCAGAAGCATTTTATTATTTCTGAGTGGTTGGTTCCTGTGATTAGGCTGACTCAAACTGCTATGTCTGCCCTTGCCTATATTCCACCTGCCTTTTTATCCCACTGGGCCCCTGCTCTATCTACCTGCATTTCCAGTTAACCATCTCAACATTAGTTAAAATCTGATGATATGGTCTCCTTAATCTCTAATTGTTTCTTCCTCCTCCTCATCTTCTTTTCTTGTACTTCTATTCCTGGTCATACTCTGCATTCCTTTTTGTAATTTTCTCATCCATCTTATTTTCTTTTGTCTCCTCCCACCACCACCTTATCTTTTCACTATTTACAGTGAGGAAGATAGCGGCTGTACTCCCTATAACTTACTGTTTGTCAGTTGACCTAGAAAATCACCTCCACTATTCTTACTCTTAAGTCTCTTAAGCGTAAAGTATTCCCTGTTAGGTTGCTCATTATTGCTTTAGTGCTGTGTACATAGAGTTTGTTAGTTTGTTACATTCAGCTGTATTTTAACTGAATGAAACTTAATGAAAATTTAAATAATTAAAATGCATTTTTTAGCATTTATCCCTCCCAAATTTGTATATTTTATTTGTGTTTTGATGGGATCATATAAAATTATAAAATTAAATTTTATATAGATCATAAAACTTTTAAATTTCCATTAACAAACTTAGTTATCACAGGAAAAAAAGTCAGGGATTAAAAATGGCAGCAGAGTAAGTGGAAGCCCTACTGACACTCGCCCAGGACCAAACTAGAAATACAACAAAAATACAGAAAACCACCCTGAAAAATCAACTTAAGACTAGGTTGAAATAACCAGAGATGGAAATTGGAGACCCCATAGAAACTAGTAGGAAGTGTGGAGGCACAAAATGGCTGGCTGGGCTCCCACAGCCAGTAGCTGAAGGTACGGAGGGATATCTCAGTTATGGGGGGTTCCCAATGAGAACTCTGGGGTCTGAACTCCAAGCTGGGCTTCCCAACCCATAGCACAAGAATTGAAAAAGGTGTCCACAAAATACCTGGCTGTGAAAAGTAGCATCGTTGCTGTCTACCAAGGAGAGATGGCTGGAAATGCAGGAACCCTCTTAAAGGGCCTACACACAAAATTTTGTGTGCAACCATTCACCTTGGGCTTGGGCAGAGGGAGGGCAGAGTGGATTGGAGCTATGTGAGGAGAGTTAAGGTTTGGGGGCTCTGGCCTTAGAGTGCAGAGGGCAGCCACCCTGGTTACCTGTGCTGAGTTATTCCCTCATGCTGCAGAGGACATCTTTTTCATAAGGAACCTTACTAGTCAGGTGGTTTGGCCTGGGGGAAAGGCAGTTACCACACCCTGTTGGGATAACTCTCACTGAGCCCTGAGGTCAATAGCCTGAGGCCAATCAAGTTTGATAACAATCAGACTGAAGTTAGACTTGAATGTGTGTAGGCTTTGAATCTTTGCCTGATCTCCTTCTGAGCTTGGGGCTAGGAAAAGCAGACCCTGGTGCACACATGTTGGTAATTTCCAAAGGCATACAGGCTCACCAAAGGGAGCCATAATTTGTGGATTGCTGATAGACGCAAACAGGATACCCAGGGCCAGACTTAAACAAGCACCTGACATTGTCCTGCACTATAGATTGTGAAGCATAGCAAATCTACCTAATAAATAGACTCAAACCCAAACAGGCTGTCAAAATGGGGAGACAAAACAACCCCCAAATGAAAAAACAAGAAGAGCTAAATGAAATGGAGAAAATAAATTTATCTGCTATAGAGTTCAGAATAATGTTGGCAAGATGCTCACCAGCATGAAAAAAAGATATAATAATTATGAAAACCAAGCACTCTGAAATAAAGAATGACATAGCACTAATAAAGAATACATTGGAAGTAATCCACATCAGATTAGGGGAAGCTAAGGGTCAGATCAGTGAATTAGAAGACAGTATAGAAAAATTCTGTCAAACAGAATCAACAGGTAAAAATAATTAAAAAACAAACAGGTGGATAGCTTAAGGGGGCTGTGGGACAACATGAAATATAACAATTTTTGAATAATTGGAAGGCCAGAAGGAGAACAAAGTGACCAAGGGCTAAAGAATGTGTTTTGAAGAAATAATTGGAGAAAACTTCCCTACCTAGTGAAGGAAAAAGTCACACAAGTGCAGGAGGCATAGAGAGTCCCAATCAAGAAGAACCCAAACAGGCCCAACTCAGACACGTCATAATTAAAATGCCAAAAATTAAAGACAAAGAGAGAATCTTAAAGGCACAATAGAAAAGCAATCTGTTACCTACAAAGGAACTCCCCTGAGGTTGTCAGCTGATTTCCCATTACAAACTCTACAGGCCAGAAGGGAATGACATGAAGTACTCAAGGTAATACAAAGCAAGGATCTGAAACCAAGATTACTAAATCCAGCAAGGCTATTGAAAATAGTGAAATAGAAAGCTTCCCAGATAAAAAAAAAAGGCTAAAGGAGTTATCACCTCCAAACCAGCAATGCATGAAATACTCACAGGACTGCTATAATAAGAGAGAGAGAGAGAGAAACATAGGCATACAGAAGTAAAATGGCAATAAATAAGGACCTATCAATACTGGTAACTTTAAAAAATGGATTAAATGATCCAATCAAAACACATAGAGTAGATGAATGGATTAAAAATCATTATATATATATATAAAATCTGCTGTCTATAAGAGACTTACATCAGGTCAAAAGACACACAGGATGAGAGTGAATAGATGGAAAACATTTTTTCTAGGCAAATGGAAATGAAAAAAAAAAAAAATACTGGGGTAGCAATACTTATGCCTGACAAAAAAGACTTCAAAATGAAAGCCCTAACAAGAGACAACAAAGGTCATGGCATAATACTAAAGGGAATGATCGCAACAAGGGGTATAACCCTGAAAAAATATATGCACCCATTATAAGAGCACCTAAATGTATTAAAAAAAAACAACTCCTAGAGGACTTTAAGGGAGAGATAGATAGACAGCAATACGGTCATAATAGGGGACTTTACTATTCCACTGACTTGATTGGATAGATCTTCCAGACAAAAAAATTAACAAGGAAACGATGACCCTAAGTGACACACTCAATCAGATGGATTTGATTGACACTTATAGAACATTTCACCACAATGCTGAAGAATATACAGTTTTCTCAAGTGTACATGGGTCATTCTCAAAGATAGAACACATGTTAGGACAGAAAACAAGTTTCTACTAGGTAAAGAAGATTGAAATCATATCAAGCATCTTCTCAGAGCACAATGGAATGAAATTAGAAATCAACTACAGTAAAAACATTCAAACACACGAAGGCTAAATAGCATGTTATTAAATAATGAATGGATTACCAATGAGATTTTTTAAAAAAGACATCAAAAAATTCCTGGAAACAAATGAAAATGAACACACAACAACCCAAAATCTTGGTTACAGCAAAACAGTCCTGCGAGGGAAGTTCATAGCACTATAAGCATATGTCAAAAAACAAGAAAAAAATTATTATTATTTAATCTTACAACTTAAATAATTAGAAAGAGAACAACAAAAAGCCCTGAGTAAGTAGAAGGAAGGAAATAATAAACATAAGAGCAGTCATAAATGACATAGAAACTAAAAACAAAAAACACAAAAGATTAATGAAACCAAGAGATGGTTCTTTGAAAAGATAAATAAGATTGATGAACCATTAGCCAGACTCATCAAGAAACAAAGAGAGAAGACCCAAATAAATAAAATCAGAAACAAAAGAAGAGAAATAACAACTGACACCACAGAAATACAAAGGTTTGTAAGAAAATACTATGAACAACTATATGCCAACAAGCAGGACAATCTGAATGAAATGGACAAATTCCTGGAAAAATAAAATCTCTCAAAACTGAATCAGGAAGAACCAGAAAACCTAAGTAGGACAATAACTACCAATGAAATTGAAGCAGTAATAAACAGAATTCCAGCAAACAAAAGCCCTGGTCTGGACAGCTTCACAGAGAAGTTTTACCACACATTCAAAGAAAAACTAAAACCTACCCTACTCAGACTATTCCAAAAATTTTAAGAGGAACATTTCCAAGCTCTTTCTATGAAGCCATTATTACCCTAAACCCAAAATCTGATAAAGACACTACAAAGAAAAAGAATTATAGGCCAATATCCCTGATGAATATAGATGCTAAAATCCTCAACAAAATATTAGCAAATTGCATCCAGCAATACATTAAAAAGATCATACACCATGACCAAGTGGGATTTATTCCTGGGATGCAAGGCTAGTACAATATTCGCAAATTAATAAATGTGATACATCACATAAACAAATTGAGAGACAAAAATCACATAATCATATCAATTGATGCAGAAAAAACATTTGACAAAATCCAACACATTTTTTTGATAAAAACTCCCAGCAAAGTGGGACTAGAGGTACCACACCTCAACAAAATAAAGGCCATATATGACAAATCTATAGTGAACATCATATTCAATGGGAAAAAACTAAAACTATTTTCCCTAAGAACAAGAACAAGATAGGGATGCCCTCTTTCACTACTCTTGTTCACCATAGTACTGGAAGTCCTAGCCATAGTGATCACACAACAAGAAGAAATAAATGGCATTGAAATTGGAAAGTAAAATACTCATTATTTGCAGATGACATGATACTGTTCATAGCAAACCTTAAAGACTTCACCAGGAAGCTACTAGATTTAATAAATGATTTTGGCAATGTAACAGGATACAAAAGTAACACCCAGAAATCAATGGCATATTTTTACTTTTTTTTTTATTGATTAAGGTATTATATATGTGTCCTTATTTTTACATACCAATAATGAATTCTCAGAAAAACAAAGTAAAGAAATAATCCCATTTACCATTGCAACAACAACAAAAAATAAATATACCTAGGAATAAACTTAACCAATGAGGTTAAAGATTTATACTCAGAAAACTACAGGGTGTTGAAAAAAGAGATAGTGAAAGAGATAAATAAGTGGAAGAATATTCCGTGTTCACAGATTGGTAGAATTACCATCATTAAAATGTCAATACTACCCAAAGCAATCTAGATTCAATGCAATCTTATTTACCAACAGCATATTTCACTGATATAGAACACTTATTCCAAAAATGTATATGGAACCAAAAAAGATCCCAAATAGCTGCAGCAATCCTGAGAAAGAAGAACAAAGTTGGAGGGATAGTAATACCAAATATCAAGTTACAATACAAATATACTATAATCAAATAGCATGGTACTGGTACAAGAACAGGCATGTAGATCAGTGGAAAAGAACAGAGACCTCAGAGATTGACCTAAGCCATTATGATCAATTAATATTTTACAAAGAAGGCAAGAACATAGAATGGAGTCAAGACAGTCTCTTTAATAATGGTATTGGGAAAATAAGACAGACACATGCCCCCCCCCCAAAAAAAAAAAAAAAAGAAAAAGAAACTAGACCACCAACTTACACCATACACAAAAATAAACACAAAATGGATAAAGGACTTAAACGTAAGACAGGAAACCATAAAAATCTTATAGGAATCCATAGGCAAAAAAATCTCAGACATCTCCCATAGTAATATATTTACAGATACATCTCCTAGGGCAAAGGAAACTAAGGAGAAAATCAACAAATGGGACTACATCAAAATAAGAATCTTCTGTACAGCAAAAGAAACCATCAACAAAATGAAAAGGGAGCCTACTGTATGGGAGAACATATTTGGCAATGACACATCTGATAAAGGTTTAATATCCAAAATATATAAGAAACTCATACAACTTAACAAATGCAAGGCAAATAACCCAATTAAAATCGGCCAAAGAACCTAAATATTCTAGTATACTTCTCCAAAGTGGACATACAAATGGCCAAGAATGATATGAAAAAATGCTCAGTCACTGATAATCAGAGAGATGCAAATTAAAATGACAGTGATGTTTCACCTTACACCTGTCAGAATGGCTACCATCAATAAATAAATCACCAAATGGCAAGTGCTGGCAAGTATGTTGAGAAAAGGGAATACCCTAGTACACTGCTGGCAGGAATGTAGACTGGTGCAGCCATTATGGAAAACAGTAAGGAATTTCCTCAAAAAATTAAATATGGAACTGCCATTTGACTCAGTGATTTCATTTCTAGGAATATATCCTAAGAAACCCTAAACACCAATCAGAAAGAATGTATGCACCCCTATGTTCATACCAGCACAATTTATAATAGCTGAGATCTGGAAACAGCCCAAGTGTCCATCAGTAGACATGTAGATAAAAAAGCTATGTTACATTTACACCATGGAATACTATACATCAGTAAAAGAGAAGGATCTGTTATAATTTGAGACAGCATGGAGATATATGGAGAGTGTTATGAAATAAGGCAGTCTGAGAAAGACAAGTATCACACAATGTCACTCATATGTGGAATCTAATTAAGGAAATCAACTGATGTTCAAATTAGATGCAGAGACATAGAAGCATAGAACAGAGTGAGTTGTTGGGAAGGTGTATGGGTGGGAAGAGATCAACCAAATAATTTGTATACATATATCAGTATGCATAACCCATGGAACCAGACAATATGGTGGTGAAGGCCTGCGGTGGGGTTGGGGGAAGGCTAGAAGGGGTCAATGAAGAAAAATAGTGGACATATGTAATACTTTCAACAATATATATTTTTTTAAGAAAGAAAAATGTCAGTGCTTCCCTTATCATCTTTCATTGTTTTTACAAATGACATTGAATGATATATATTTCCAAAATAATTTCTTGAATATACGTAGATGCATCCATGCACATAGAAACACATCATGTATATTTTAAGCAAAAACTGGATCATGAAGTACGTATCATTCTAAAACTAGATTTTCCAATGAATAATTTTCCATAAATATGTAAATTCTTAAATTACCTCAAAATTAAATTCCTAATACAAGTAATCTATACTAATAATAGAAAAATATGTAAATTATCTGGGACGCTGTCACATCACGATCATTCAGCATGATGGGCGGTGCTGTGGGGCTGTGTAACAGGACGCCGGGTCTCGCATGATTTCCTCCCACCCAGGCAGATTCACCCTCGGCCCAGGAGCCAAATCCTGATGTGGACCCGGGGTTTACTAAACTTTACTGGAGCTGCTCCCCACACCCCTACCCTCTGCCCCAGGACCACGCTGCCTGCAGCAGGGCTCCCCGGCAGCCTTCTGACAGGTTGGCAGCCCTGGAGAGCCATGTGGGGTGGGGATGGCAGGGAGCCATGGAGGGGCGGGATGGCCAGAGCCAAGTTCCCAGCATTCTGAGGAGAGTGCTTGACAGGAGCCCGGACTGCAAAGAAGGAAGAGGGAGCAACCATGGGGAGCTCTTCCAATCCGCCTGCATGGACACCCTACCCCAGCCCCTGCACCCCCAGGGGGACGGGGAGGCTGACCAGATGAGAAGAAGACCCAGCCTCAGGGGTAGCCACAGCTTGCACATACTACTCCCAATCTCTTCCCCCACCACCTCCACCAGGGGCGCCCATAACAATAGCACACCGGTGACAACCCATCAGCGCCCACAAAGCACTCAGGCACTCGGGGCCATGGCCTGCCACTGCTGGGCCCCCTATGCTGGGCCCAGGCATGCCTCTCCTCCCTACAACTCCAAACCCTGGTGGAGGCAGGCTTGAGTGGCCCCCCAGGGACAGATCCATTCCCCCCACACAGCAGCGGCACTGTCTCTGCAGCAGAAGTGCACTGAGCCTTGCCAGGGGCCACGGCTAAACCCGCCCTCCTAGCCTCCCTGCCCCGCCATGGCCCAGCCCCCGCCCCACTCCAGGAGATTGGAGCCCCACCCTGAGCTCATATAGCTGTGAAACGGCCACATGCAATTTAAAGAATGACACCAAGAGGGGAGGTTTGACAGTTACTCCCCCTTCGGCCTTGTTGCCCCCTAGCACCTCCCTACCGCCCTTGCCCCACCCCCTGCCAGTGCCTCCAGGGACGACCACTGCTACAGGGCTGTTGGCCAGAGCTCACTCCTCCAAGGCCTTGCAGAACCCTCTGCAAAGCTTCCATAGCTACAGTTCCAGGAAACAATCATGCCCTCCTCCCCTAATCAGCACCTGCTACCTGAGAAGGTACCTGTGAGCTTAAAAATAACAATCCCTTCTGGTTTAGACATCACTTACTTGATGAAACATTTCTAGGTTTATTAGCTCAGAACCTCCTCATGACAACCCAGTGAGGTAGGCAGAGAAGAGATTATAATTCCCATGGTATATGCGTATGTATTCAGAAATGAAGCTCAGAGAGGAAAAGTGTCAAGCCCAGTGGTTCACAAGGTGCAGCACACGCCCCACAGGGGAGCAATTTGATTTTAAGTGGGGGCAGTTCGAGACTGAGTTAACTGAATTTTTGCATTTCTTATGATTCTAGGGCCTCATCTACAGCGTATCCTACATAATAAAAGGCTAATGTGCAAATGATCAAATGGTGGAATGACTGGTCACTATGATGTGTGCTGACCACCAGGGGGAAGACACTCAACACAGGAGCTGCCCCCTGGTTGTCATTGTGCTCCCACAGGGGGAGCACCGCTCAGCCAGAAGCCAGGCTCATGGCTGGCGAGCACAGCGGCAGAGGTGAGAGCCTCTCCTGCCTCTGTGGCAATGCTAAGGATGTCTGATTGATGGCTTAGTGGACCTAATCCATCAATTGGACATCCCCCCAGGGCTCCTGGACTGTGAGAGGGTGCAGGCCAGGCTGAGGAACCCCCCACAAGTGCACAGATTTTGTGCACCAGGCCTCTAGTATAGGTATAAAAAGTTATGTAGAGCCCAGCCAATATTGCTCATTGGTTGAATGTTGACCTATGAACCATGAGGTCAGGGTACATGCCTGGGTTGTGAGCTCAATCCCCAGTAGGGGGCATGCAGAAGGCAGCCTATCAATGATTCTCAGCATTGATGTTTTTATTTCTCTACTTCTCCTCTTTTAAATAAATCTATATTACAAAAATAATCAGATATATTGACAATGACATATTTCCAAAACTTCCTAGTAGAAATGATCCTATCTAATAAAAGAGTAATATGCAAATTAACCATCACTTTGCTACACCCATAAGCCATGCTCACCAGCCACACGCAACAGCCAATCAGGAGCGAATATGCAAATAAACCCAACCAAGATGACTACAGCCATAGAGAGCAGGAGGGAGGCTTGGGTTTCCCCGGCAATGGAGGAAGCAAACCTTTCTGCCTGCCCTTGCCATCTTAGGCCTCCACTCAAGGCTACAAAGTTTCAATTATAGAAGGCAAACAAATCCAAACAGAAATGGCAGCAGCCATGGAGCTGGAAAGAGCGAGAGGCTAGGGTTGCCCCCGGCAATGGAGGAAGCCAAGCTTTCCACACACCCTGGCCTGCCCAGGCCTCCGCTTAAGGCTAAAAAGTTTCAATTATAAAAGCTACATAAAACCCAACAGAAATGGCTGCTGCCACAGAGAAAGCAGAAGGCTTGGCTCCGCTCCAGGCTACAAAGTTTCAATTATAGAAGAGAAATAAATCCAAGATACAAGGGCCTCCGCTTGGGTCACCAGGGGGCATGGCTGGCCTGCAAACCACCACAGGTTCCTCGCCCAGACCACCCCACACACCAAGGAAACCCCCACCCTGATCTGGGACATCTTTCAGGGCAAACCAGCAGGCCCCCACTCGTGCAGCAGGCCTCTATCCTACCTAATAAAAGAGTAATATGCATATTTACCATCACTCCAACACACAAGATTGCTGCCCCCATGTGGTCAAAGATCCTGCCCCCATGTGGACACAAGATGGCCACCACAAGATGTCCAGCAGGGGACGGCAGTAGGGAGGGACCAGGCCGGCAGAGGAGGGCAGTTAGTGGTGACCAGGCCTGCAGGAGACAGCAGTTAGGGGTGATCAGGCCTACAGGGGATGGCAGTTAGGGGCAAAAAGGCTGGCAGGGGAGCAGTTAGGCATCAATCAGGCTGGCAGGGGAGTGGTTAGGGGGTGATCAGGTTGGCATGCAGAAGCGGTTAGGTGCAATCAGGAAGGCAGGCAGGCGAGCAGTTGGATTGTGAGAGGGGTGTCGGACAACCCTCTCACAATCTAGGACTGCTGGCTCCCAACTGATCACCTGCCTGCCTTCCTGATTGCCCCTAACCACTTCTGCCTGTAAGCCTGATCACCCCCTAACCACTTCCCTACCAGCCTGATGATGCCTAACTGCTCCCCTGCCAGCCTGATTGCCCTCCCCTGCTGGCCTGATCGCTGCCAACTGCCCTCCCCTGCTGGCCATCTTGTGGCAGCCATCTTGTGTCCACATGGGGGCAGCCATTTTGTGTGTTGGAGTGACGGTCAATTTGCATATTACTCTTTTATTAGATAGGATAGAGGCCTGGTGCATGGGTGGGGGCCAGCTGGTTTGCCCTGAAGGGTGTCCTGGATCAGGGTGGAGGTTCCCTTGAGGTGTAGGGAGGCCTGGGCAAGGGGCCTGTGGTGATTTGCAGGTTGGCCATGCTCCCCAGCTACCCAAGCGTATTCCCTGCTATTTGGGATTTATTTATCTTCTATAATTGAAACTTTGTAGCCTTGAGCAGAGGCCTGGGCCGGCCAGGGTGTGCAGGAAGCTTGGCTTCCTTCATTGCCAGGAAAACCCAAGCCTCCTGCTCTCTCTGTGGCCACAGCCATTTTTGTTGGGATTCATTTTTCTTCTATAATTGAAACTTTGTAGCCTTGATCGGAGGCCTCGGCCGGCCAGTGTATGCAGGAAGGTTGGCTTCCTCCATTGCCAGGGAAATCCAAGCCTCCTGTTCGCTCCATGGCCGCAGCCATCTTGGTTGGGTTAATTTTCACACTCGCTCCTGATTGGCTGGTGGGCGTGGCTTGAGGGTATAGTGGAGGTACATATTACTCTTTTATTAGATAGGATGTTTATGGTTGATTATCGCAAATGTTTTTCTCTGAGGCTTAGGGCATCTCAAGCAAATATAATAATGCAAATTTGTTGATAACTAGAAAGTCAACAAAGATAACTTAAAGAAGTTCAAACTTAGAGGAGTTAGATACTAACATGGCTTAAGAATGTGATTTATGACAAGTTAAATGGAAAGACTAGTGCAAGTTTAGAAATGCAAATGTGTTGACTGGCTTATAGCTTTGTTTTAGGAGGCTTATGGTATTAGTTTTGTCCTGGAATCCACAACTACTAGACAACTTTTGATGTGATCAAGGAGTCTATTTCCTGTTTTCTTGCCACTCTTGACCTGCATAAGAACTAAACCCAGCTGTCTCCATAAAACAAAAGGCCCCATGACACATGAAAAGGACATTGTACTACTGGAGAAAAGCTTCTGCTGTGATTGTTAATAATTGTGACATTTCCTGACTGTTTTAGCCATCTTCATCTTTATATTTATACTACAGGCCCGGTGCATGAAATTTGTGCACAGGGTGGGGGGGTGGTGTCCCTCGGACCAGTCTGCACCTCTCACGATCCAGGACTGCTGGCTCCCAACTGCTCACCTGCCTTCCTGCCTGCCTGATTTCCCCTAACTGCTTCTGCCTGCCAGCCTGATCACCCCCTAACCACTCCCCTGGCAGCCTGATTGACACCAAACTGCTCCCCTGCTGGCCCGATTGGCCCTAACTGCCCTCCCCTGCAGGCCTGGTCACCCTCAATTGCCCTCCCCTGAAGCCTGGTCACCCCCAACTGCCCTCCCCTGCATACCTGGTCTCACCCAACTGCCCTCCCCTGAAGGCCTAGTCATGCCCAACTGCCCTCCCTTGCAGGCCTGGTCCCTCCCAACTGCCATTCCCTGCCTGTCCTGATTTCCTGCAACTGCCCTTTCCTGCTGGCCATCTTGTGGCAACCATCTTGTATACACATGGGGGTAGCCATCTTTGACCACATTGGGGTGGCCATCTTGTGTGTTAGAGTGACAGTCAATTTGCATATTACCCTTTTATTAGATAGGTTTTATCTAGCCCTGCCAGGTGTTTACCTTGTTGGTATTTTTGGTTTCAGTGTAATGTGTGGCCTGGTCCCACCCCTCTAGAATCTGTGGGAACCTGGTCTTTATCGTCAGGTAACCCAGGATTCTAAGCATTTATAGGTAACCAAGGCTGCTCTAATGCTTCACTACACCTGCTGTCTAGACCCTGGACAAAATGTTCTCTCCTCAGCCTCTCTAGTGGCCTTGGAAGGCTGTCACTACTTATTGTGCACCCCATTCCCAAGAAGCCTATAAGATGCTCAGAGTCCCATTCATACAAGATAGGAAAAGGTGCAGTTTAAACAGTTAAACATTAATTATTTTTTTCTTTAACCATATTGAGATGCCAATTTTACTTGACATATAATTATTCTCCACAGGGCAGGATTTGTGGGTAAGAATTGAGGGAAAGGAGAAGCTAATATTAACCCTTTGTGTGGAACACCTGCCTCGTCATCCTGCCCCCGGCCGCTGGGTGCCTGCATATGCAAATTAACCCATCATCTTTGTTGGGTTAATTTGCATACACACTCTTGATTGGCTGGTGGGCATCACAAAGGTACAGTCAATTTGCATCTTACTCTTTTATTAGTGTAGATGCCATATCCTCCTAATATTTTCTTCCACTTGTTCTGGTATACTTCAGATCACTGTGTGTCAGTACTTGGTAATTCAGTCTATCAACTCGGCATACCAGAAATCTAGGAATTAGTCTTGATATCTCTTTTTTATTATCACCTACATCCAAGTAATTCTGATTTTTCCTTGTTAAGTATCCCTCAGTTTTATCTTTCTCCATTTCTACTGCCCTCAAAATGCTACTCCAAGTAGTAATCATTATTTTCTGTCTATACTATTACAGTAGTTTCCTAACTATTCTTCATGTATCCATTTTTTCCTGTTGATAATTCACCTGTATTTTGCAGCTAACATGCTTTTTAAACACCTCCTGCTCTATGATATTCTCCTTACCTAACTCCTGTCTTACCTCAGACTATTTTGTTCCTCACTCTGTTTTGACCCATATTGACTTTTTTCCTTGTCATCAGGATTTCATGGCCAAGAACGATTTCCTTTATTGTTCCTGATTGACTCTAAGTCATCTCTCAGACCTGAGCTCAAATATATAATTTCAAGGGAATCTTCCTTAAAGTTATCAATCTAGATTTTGATATTAGAGATTATTATAACTTTTCTTTATAGCACAAAATATAATTGCAATTATAATTATGTAATTTCTCTCTTTGATATCTGATATACTCTAAGTCCTATGATGGTAATAATTATATGTATTTGAGTTTTCATCATTATTTTTATTTTTATTAGTCAACTATCTATTATTTAACTGACTAGAATCAATTTGATAAATGTAAAATATTAACAATAAGCAGTCAAAGATGGTGTAAGGGATAAAAGGCTTGTATGCATGATATTTCTATTTCACATATTAATTTAAGTATTTTCCCAGCCATAACTACTGGAGAAATAGATGAATTTCTCAAAATATTTTATGTTTATCTCCACAGAGTTATAATTGGCACTACACAAAATATTTCAAAGTTAATCATGAATTTTAAATCATTAGAACCCAAATTAAGCATTGTATTGGTGTGTATATGCATACAACATATATAGTTGCTGGGTCATGAATGTTTAAATACCTATAGGTAATTTACATTTATGACATAAATAAATACAGAATCAATCCCAGATTTTATATAATACTAAAACAAATAATCTCAAATTTTCTGTATTTTCTGATACATTTACATTGCAGTAAGCCTCAAAAGAAAAATAATTATATTTAGTAATTGAATTGATTTATTATTACAAATTGGTTCAGTGTTAACTTGAAGAGGTATTCAAATTATTATTTCAAATCATAAAATAGATTTGACAGTTGTGAATAAACTTTTCTTGGGTTATCTATACCAAATTTTATAATAAATTAGGATTTTTTTTAATGGTGAGACTGGGAAAAAATTGAGAGAATAAAATATTTTTTGTAGCCCTGGCCAGTGTGGCTCAATTGGTTGAGCATCGTTCCATGCACAAAAGATCACTGATTCAATTCTTAATCATGGCACATGCCCGGGTTGTGGGCTCAATTCCTGGTAGAGGTTGTTTAAGAGGCAGCTTATCGCTGTTTCTCTCTCCCTCTCCCTTCCTCTCTCTGTAAAATATAAATAAAAACATATTAAAGTATTTTTGTAAAATATACAAGTAAACTTTTAAAGATGTTTTCAAGTAACTGCAATCCAGAAGGATTTTCATTTATAAGGATATTATAATGCTGATCTGCTAATTTGAAAAAATATTGATGACTATTTTCATTAAGCTCCAAGAAGGCAAAGATCATGCCACACAGTATAAGTTTTACTTTTATCACTATTTAAAACTTTTCAAATTACTATTAAAAGTTTTATTTAGGATATTAAAGTCAGCTTAAACTAACTTGGTAGCATTTTTGTTAGTTTTTTTTTAAATTTCTTTATTAATTAGGGTGACACATATTTGTCCTCATCCCCCCATTCCCATCCCACACCCCTCCCCACGGGTGCCCCCACCCCCCTGTTGTCCTTAACCATTGGTTAGGCTCATATGCATGCACACAAGTCCTTTGGTTGATCTCTCCACGCTACCCCCACCCTCCCCTCCCCTCCCTCTGAGGCCCGACAGTCCGATCGATGCCTCCTTGTTTCTGGGTCTGTTCTTGTTCATCAGTCTATGTTGTTCATCATTTCCCCTAGATGAGTGAGATCATGTGTTACTAGAAATATACTTATAAGAACCGAATGTGAGACGAGCAATAATAGTTATGCTGACAGGCAAATGAATCAGTCTGTAGTGAGTTTCTTTCTGGACCAACAGTTATTTTGAGACCCAATTTCAATGTCCACCAGTTCCTTATGTGTACATGTTGACACTGACTTTTCAGTTCTGGATGGTGGACAAATGGTGGTAATGCAGGTCCGACTCCCTGTGGTTTGGTCTCGCCCGGACCCAGGGGCACGTGGCTTCTCCTGGACCCAGGGGCGCATGGCCTCACCCAGGCCCGGGACCCAGCCTCACCAGGCCCCAGGGGCGCATGGCCTCTCCTGGACCCAGTGGTGCGGCCTCACCCGGACCTGGGACCCAGCCTCACCCGGACCCATGGGCGCGTGGCCTCACCCGGACCCAGGGGCATGTGGCCTCACCCAGACCCGGGACTCAGCCTCACCCTGAACCGGGTCCCAGACTCGCCTGGACCCAGGGGCGCGTGGCCTCACCTGGACCCGGGACCCAGTGCGGCTTCGTGTTCTTGATCCCAATTCCTGTCGGTCAATTCCT
This sequence comes from Cnephaeus nilssonii, assembly GCF_951640355.1. Lineage (NCBI taxonomy): Eukaryota > Metazoa > Chordata > Mammalia > Chiroptera > Vespertilionidae > Cnephaeus > Cnephaeus nilssonii. The sequence continues at coordinate 108,401,646 of NC_137074.1, forward strand.
TCTCAGCAATTCCTCCAGCCATTTTCTCAAAGCTCCAGGGCAGCTGCCGCGGAACTCGCTGGGCAGCGGGCTCGGCGAAGCTCCGGTGCACCCGGTGCGTGGCGGCGGGCTGGTCCGGGGTGGCTGTGACGGCGCTCAGGTCTGCAGTGGTGGCTGGTTGCCGAGCATGCGCACTTGGCCGCTTCCGGGGCGCAGAGATTCTCAAAGGACTAGAAGGTCAGCAAGCGCGGAGTCTCCCACCCCATGTCCCCCAGGGGCTTGTCTGTCCGTGCTCGGCAGCGAGCGGAGCCGTTCCCTCAGCCAGAGACCACCAGGGGAACCGCGCCAAGCACGTTCCAGGCCGCCATTGTGTCGCCTGAGCCGTAGTTCTTAAACTGTGATCTTTGGCTCAGCATCATCCCGCGTCCCCCTCTCTTTTATTCTAGTTGTAGAGCATCCGCTCAGCCAGCCCTCCGGTGGTTCTGGATGGTGTCTGCTCTGTTTTCCAGTTGTAGTTTCAAAATTGTTGTGGTAGGGAACAATCAGCCGTCCGCCCTATGCCGCCATCTTGGTCCTCCTCCTATAAAATAGGGATGGTTTTCTTTGTCCACCTTACAGAAAGGTTTGTGGGTGTGTTGAATGAACTTGAGAAGAGTCTGGAGGCTTTGGCTCTCCCTAAAGTTTGGCTTCTTGACTTTCCTTTGCAAGTGGCTGCAGACCATCTTAATGTGATTGGTTAAAGCATCTGCCCATTACCTTTCCCGTGCTGTGACGGAGGAAATGGCGCATTTTTGTTAGTTTACATACACACACATAAACTCCAAAATAAATAGATTTTATATTCAAATTGACCTGGGCACATTTTCCAGATTAATTCAGATTAACCTCATTTGGGAGGGGGGGGTGTTTTTAAAGGGTTACACATAATTCTTACATAAGGAAGGATATGAAGTTTGCCATCTTAGAAAGTGTTTTCCCTTTAAAAAACAACCCCAAAAACAGATGCACCATTGCCTGTTTCACAGTCAGAGCCAATCTGAAATGGCTGAAGCTACCTCAGGGAAGTCATAAAGAGATCAAATGACCTCTGGGCCAATGGAAAGCCCTACTGCCTGAATGCTTTTCAGGCCAATTTGAAGTAATTAGTCTTACTAGAAGCTTGTGTGACTAATGCTGTAAGCATAATTATGAACTGCTCAGACATGTTTCTTGTCTACTGATTCTGATGGGATGTATGTAAAATTCAAGCTCCTGATGTTAAAATGGGTAAAATGATGGTGACATCATGATATATCCAAAATTGTGATTCATTTCTAGAATTAGCTGTTGTTAGGTAAAAAGCCAGCTATTAGTCAATTGAAATATAATCATGTTCTCCATCTATCTGTCTTTAGCACTCAGCTTTTCTTGGATTAAATGTAGACAAATGACTAGAAGTCTAAAGAGATCACAGATAATAATAGAAAAGGCTTTTAAACTGAAAATCAATAAACACATGGCAATGGCACGCTTTTGTAATGCAATTAGGTAATGTGGTGTGGATGTCTCTGAAGTGCCTATAAATGAGAGTGACTTCAGTAGTGCTGCCAAATGAATCCAGTATCCAACAAATGAACTGAAAACAAGGTGCCTGGAATATTGTATGTGCAGTGTCACTTCAAGACACTGCAGTGATATGCTGGAAAGAGGGTGGCAAATAAATACACCATGATACTGTCTTTAAACCTCAACTTACACTAATGAAAAATGCATTCACCCTTTGTGAGTGTATATCACCAGAGTTATTATTCAGCATGACTGAAAAAGAAGGAAAGTCTGTTTTATTCAGAGTATAATTAAAAGCTGTGTGACAATTTTTACAATATTCATTACAAAGCTGTAATAATGAACAAAGCAAAAACAATATAGAATGCCACTTTGGTTTCTACTAATTTCAAACTTGGAATTATAGATAGTGTTATATGTGGTACTTGGATACTATCTAGGAAGTTTTGAATTTTCTTTTTCTAATAAACTTGTGTTAACTATGATCTGGCAGTTCAATTGAACATGTATATTATTTTTATTACTTTTTTTCCTTTCTTTATTGATTAAGGTATTACATATGTCCTTATCCCCCCCCCCCATTGCCCACATACCACGCTCAGGCTCTCATCCCCCTAGTATCTGTGTCCTTTTGTTATGCTTATATGCATGCATGCAAGTCCTTTGGTTGACCACTCACTCTTACAACCACACTCCCCTACCTTCCCTCTGAGGTTAGAGCATCTGATTGATGCTTCTCTGTCTCATGATCAGTTTTTATGCATCAGTTTATATTGTTCATTATTTTCCATAAATGAGTGAGGTCATGTGATAGTTATCTTTCTCTGACTTATTTCGCTTAACATAATGCTCTCCAGCACCATTCATGCTATTGCAAATAGTAGGAGTTCCTTCCGTTTTACAGCAGCGTAGTATTCCATTGTGTAGATGTTCCACAGTTTTGTAATCCACCCATCTGCTGATGGGCATTTAGGCTGTTTCCAAATCTTAGCTATTGTAAATTGTGTCGCTTTGAAAAAAGGGGTGCATATATCCTTTCTGATTGGTGTTTCTAGTTTCTTGGGATATATTCCTAGAAGTAGGATCACTGGGTCAAATGGGAATACCATTTTCAGATTTTTAAGGAAACTCCATATTGTTCTCCACAGTGGTTCCACCAGTCTGCATTCCCAACAGCAGTACACAAGGGTTCCTTTTTCTCTACATCCTCATCAGCACTTGTCATTTGTTGATTTATTGATGATAGCCATTCTGACAGGTGGGAGATGGTACCTCATTGTCATTTTGATTTGCATCTTTCAGATGATTAGTGACTTTGACTATGTTTTCGTATGTCTCTTGGCCTTCCTTATGTCATCTTTCGAAAAGTATATATTTAGGTCCATTTCCCATTTTTGGGCGTTGTTTATCTTCCTTTTGTTAAGTTGTATGAGTTCCCTGTAAATGTTGGAGACTAAACTCTTATCAGATATAACATTGGCAAATATTTCTCCCATGTAGTGGGCTTTCTTATTGTATTGTTTATGGTTTATTTAGCTGTACAGAAGCTTTTTATTTAGATGTAGGCCCATTTATATATTTTCTCTTTAGTTTCCATTGCCCTGGGAGCTGTATTGGTAAAGATTATTTTGGGTGTGGTGTAAGTTGGTGGTTTATTTCATTTTTTTGCATGTATCTGTCCAATTTTCCCAACACCATTTATTGAAGAGACTATCTTGACTCCATTATATGTTCATGCCTCCTTTGTCAAATGTTAATTGAGCATAGTGGTTTGGGTCTATTTCTGGGTTCTCATTCTAATCCATTGGTCCATGTCTGTTCTTGTGCCAGAACCAGGCAGTTTTTAGCACAGTGGTTTTGTAATACAGCTTGATATCTTGTATTGAGATCCCTTCTACTTTGTTCTTCTTTCTCAGGATTGCTGCAGCTATTTGGGGTCTTATTTATTGCAGGTTAATTTTTTGAGAGTTCGTGCTTGGTCTGTGAAATATGCCGTGGGTATTTTAATGGAGACTGCATTGAATCTGTAGATTGCTTTGGGTAGTATGGGCATTTTAATGATGTTGATTCTACCAACCCATGAATATGGTATGTTCTTCCATCTGTTTATGTCTTCCTCTATCTCTTTTTTTAAGTGTTCTGTAGTTTTCTGAGTATAGGTCTTTGTCCTCCTTAGTTAAGTTTATTGCTAGGTATCTTAATTTTTTTTGGTTCAATAGTAAATGGGATTGTTTTTTTTTTAGTCTCTCTTTCTATAAGTTCACTATTGCTGTATAAAATTGCCATATATTTTTTGGCATTAATTTTGTATCCTGCTACATTGCCAATTTCATTTATTAACTCTAAATTTTTTTGATGGAGTCTTTAGGGTTTTCTACATACAGTATGATGTCATCTGCGAATAATGATGGTTTTATGTCTTCTTTTCCAGTTTGGATGCCTTTTATTTCTTCTTCTTGTCTGATTGCTATGGCTAGCACTTCCAGTATTATGTCGAATAGGAGTGGTGGAAGTGGGCATCCCTGTCTTGACTCTGTTCTTAGGTGAAATGGTTTTAGTTTTTGCCCATTGAGTATGATGTTGGCCATAGGCTTTTTATATAAGGCTTTTTTTATGCTGAGGTATGATCCCTGTATTCCCACTTTTCTGAGGGTTTTTTATCAATAAAGTGTGTAGGATTTTGTCTAATGCTTTTTCTGCATCAATTCATATGACAATGTGATTTTTATCTCTCAAATTGTTTATGTGATATATCATGTTTATTGATTTGCAGATATTCTACCATCCTTGCATGCCCAGGATAAATCCTACTTGGTCATGGTATATGATCTTTCTGATGTAATGCTGGATCTGATTTGCTAAAATTTTGTTGAGATTTTTGCCATCTATGTTCATGAGGGATATTGGCCTATAATTCTCATTCTTTGTGTTGTTTTTATCTAGTTTTGGTATTAGGGTAATGTTGGCTTCAGAGAATGAGATTGGAAGTTTTGCTTACTCTTGAATTTTTTGGAATAGTCTGAGAAGGATAGGTTTGGTAAATGTTTGGTAAAATTCCTCTGTGAAGCTGTCTGACCCAAAGCTTTTGTATGCTGGAAGCTTTTTGATGACTGCTTCAATTTCTTCCATAGTTATTAGCCTATTGAGATTTTTAGATTCTTCCTGATTGAGTTTTGGAAGGTTATAGTTTCTGAGGAATGTGTTCATTTCCACTAGGTTGTCTAGTTTGTTATAATAGAATTGTTTATAGTATTATTTAACAAACCTTTGTATTTCTGTGGGGTCTGTTGTTATTTTGCCTCTTTCATTTCTGATTTTGTTTATTTGGGTCCTTTCTCTTTGCTTCTTGGTGAGCCTGGATAGAGGTTCATCAATCTTTTTATCCTTTCAAAGAACCAGCTCTCAGTTTCTTTCTTTCTTTCTTTCTTTCTTTTTTTTTTTTTTTTGTATTATTTTGCTCTCTATGTCATTTATTTCTGCACTGATCTTTATTATCTCCTTCCTTCTGCTCACTAGAGGCTTTTCTTATTGCTTTCTTTCTAATTCTTTAAGTTGTAGAGTTAGATGATTTATTATCATTTTTTCTTGTTTTTTGAGGTAGGCCTGTAAAGCTATAAACTTCCCTCTCAGGACTGCTTTCACTGTGTCCCATAGATTTTGGATTGTTTTGTTTTCATTGTCATTCATTTCCAGGATGTTTTTACTTTCTTCTTTTATCTCTTTGGTAACCCAATCATTGCTTAATAGCATGCTATTCAGCTTTCAAGTGTTTGAATTTTTTTATTGTTTTTATTGTAGTTTATTTCTAATATTATGTCACTGTGGTCTGAGAAGATGCTTAATATGACTTCAATCTTCTTGAATTTGGAGAGACTTTGCCTGTGATCCAATATGTGGTCTATCTCTGAAAATGTCCCATGTACACTTGAGTAGAACATATATTCTGTGATTTTGGGGTGAAATGTTCTGAAAATGTCAATTAATTTCATATGATTTAGTGAGTCATGAGATTTACTGTTTTTTTGCTGATTTTTTATTTAGATTTTTGTCTAGAGGATTTACCCAGTGATTTCAGTGGAGTATTAAAGTCCCCTTCTATGATTGTATTGTTGCTATTCTATCCCTTGATATCTTCCAGGATTTTTTAATGTATTTGTGTGCTCCTGCATTGGGTGCATATATGTTTACCAGAATTATATCCTCTTGTTGTATAGATCGCTTTAGTATTATGAAGTGGCTTTCCTTATCTCTTATTGTGGCCTTCACTTTGAGGTCTATTTTGTCAGATATAAGTATTTCTACCCCAGCTTTTTTTTTTTTTAAATTTCCATTTGCATGGAAGATATTTTTTCAACCCTGCACTTTCAGTATGTATGAGTCCCTTATTCTAAGGTGGGACTCTTGTAGACAGCATATATATGGGGCATGTTTTTATCCATTCAGCCAATGGATGTCTTTGATTGGAGCATTTAGTCCATTTACGTTTAAAGTTATTATTGATAGGTGATTGCTTGTAGCCATTTTTATTTTTGTGCCTTTGTTCCATCTTCCTTTTTTATTTCTTGTTTGTACACCAGTCCCTTTAGCATTTCTTGCATTTCTGTCTTGGAATTGATAAACTCTCTTAGTCTTTTTTTGTCTGTGAAGCTCCTTATTTCCCCTTCAATTTTGAATGATAGCCTTGCTGGATAGAGTGTTCTTGGATTCAGTCTTTGCTTTGCATCACTTTGTAAAATTCCTTCCATTTCTTTCTGGCCTGATATGTTTCTGTTGAGAAATCATTTAATAATCTAATGGGAGATCCCTTGTAGTTAACTTTCTGTCTCTCTCTTGCAGCCTTTAAGATTCTCTCTTTTTCCTGTACATTTGGCATTGTAATTACGATGTGTCTTGGTGTGGGTCTTTTGGGGTTCATGTTGTTTGGGATTCTGTGCTTGTGTGACTTTTTCTTCCCCACATTATGGAATTTTTCTGACATTATTTCTTCAAATAGATTTTCTAAACCTTGTTCCTTTTCCTGTTGTTTTGGCTCCCCTTTTGTTTGTATGTTGCTTTGTTTCATGTTGTATCAAAGCTCCCTTAGGCACTCCTCCTGTCTTTTAATTTTTTTCTTCTATTGCAGTTCTGTTTGGGTGTGTTTTGCTTCCCTGTCTTCTAATTTGCTAATTTGATCCCCCACTACTCCTAGTCTACTGTTGAAACTTCCCATGGTGTTGTTGTTGTTTTGTTTTGTTTTGTGTGTTGTTTTTTTTTTGCAGCTATATCCCTCTTCATTTCTTCTTGATTCTTACATAAGTTGTTGATTTTTTAATCCATCCGGTTTATGAACTGTATGACCCTTATTTTGAATTCTTTTTCTGACATATTGCATGCCTCTGTTTCACGTAGCTGCTTTTCTGGCGATTTCCCCCTTTTCTTTCCTTTGGTGGTTTCTTTATCTCCACATTTTTGCTCTCACCAAAGAATCTAGATGTAGAACCTTGCAGGGGCTGCTCCTCAGGTGACACTGACTCGTTGGGCAGTGTTTGCTCCTCTGGTGGTCATCACAGCAGCTGCTTCTCAGTTGGTGGCAGATCCTCTAGTGGGTGCTGTTCGTGTGGCTGCTCACAGCAATGGTGGTTCCTCTAGCTGGTGGTGGCAGGCTGCTTGCCCTGCTGCTGCTCCTCAGATGAGGGCACGCTGTGTGCCGCTGCTTCTCATTGGACAGGGGCGGGCTGCTCCCACCAAAGCAGCTCCTTGGACGGGGGCGGGCTATGCATGTCTGCTGCTCATCAAATGGGGGTGGGCAGCTCATGCAGTTGCTACTCCAGGGACAGGAGTGTGCTGCATGTGGCTGCTGCCCCTCAGATGGTAGTGGGCCATGTGAGGCTGTTTCTCCTTGGATGGGGGATGATTGCTCGCATGGCTGCTGCTCCTTGGATGGGAGCAGGCAGCTCGTGCTGCTGCTGCTTGTGTGGTTGCTGAACCCTGAGCTAAAGCGTTGAGCCTGCCAGAGGGGATTGTGCTTCAGAACTCACAAGAGCCCACACCAAGTGGCTGGAGTCTCGGTGACCATGGGACTTCAGCTGAGGCAGCAGGTCCCTGATGTGGGTGGCTGCAGAGTCCCAGGTGGTGTCTGATGGCACCTTTGGTGGAGGTGAGGCTGGGCTCCCAAACTCAGAAGCTTTCCCCTTCAAGAAGTCTCAGCCTCTGCGGTAGAGTGGCTGCCCCGGGGCTGTTTAAAGTGGTAGCAGAGGCTGCCTGAATAAGCGAGCATGGTCTGCCTGCCCCCAAATGTCGTGGGGGATCTAACTGTCCTTCACTCATGTACATATGGACACACCCGACACGTCCACATACTCCCCTTTTGCACCCTCACTCACTCATGCTCTGTTCCTCACTGCTGCCATCTTCCTGCCTCTGTAGAATGGTCTGGATTGTTATTGACCTATTCGTGGATGGAGTCTCCTCTCTGGTTGTCTGGTTATGTGGATTGCTCTCTACCACATTGTCCAAACAGGGCAAAATGCAACTTGACAAGACATGACACAAAGGGTACAAAACACAAATGTACTCATGACACCAATAACCCCAATATACATGACCTCCAGAGAAAAGAGAATTAGGGGAGAGAAAAGAGAGCACAAATGATATCAAGGAGAGAAAAAAATGGTAAGAGAGGAAATAAAATGAAGGAAAAGGAAGAAAGAGCAAAATGTATATATACTAGAGGCCCAGTGCATGAATTCATGCATGGGTGGTGTCCTTCTGGGTGACTTGCAGGGATTGGGCCAAAACCCCCAGTCCAACACTGCCTGCAGCTCCTACCTTCCACTCCTGCTCATCCTGGCCCCACTGTGCCTGCTGTGGGCTCAAGCTCAATCAGTCCTGATCAGGAGAGGCTCATGCTGCCACAGCAGCACTCACCAGCCAAGAGCCCCACATCTTGTGCCCTCCCAAGGGGAGTAGCCTGCAGGATCAGGCTGTAACTGGATCTCCGACATCCCCTGAGTGGTCCCAGATTGCGAGAGGGCACAGGCCAAGTTTAGGGACCCCACCTGTGCATGAGTGGCCTCGGGATGGACCACGGGAGGGATCCAGAATATGTCTGGCCCATCTCACTCAGTCCCAATCGGCCAGAACCCAACAGCAAGCTAACCTACTGGTGGTGAGTGCACCTCATAGCAACTGACCAACCAGTTGACTGTCTGCCCCCTGGTCTTCAGTGCATGTCATAGTGAGTGGTTGAGCAGCCTTAGCACAACATTAGCATATTACACTTTGATTGGTTGTTCAGTTGTTCTGCCATTTGGTCTATTTGCATATTACACTTTTATTATATAGGATGGGGACAAAATACCACAGAACAAACAGATCAACCCAAATATACCAACACCAAACACCCCAAAAAGAGGGTAGGGGCAGAATCTGTAGAGGCTAAGCTTAGTTAAGGAACTGGATGAATATGGGGAGGAACTCAGTTCAATATAGAGGAAGTAGAAAGAGGATGAATGGGTAAGAAGAAAGAGAAAGAGAAATAAGAGGAAAAAATTAAAAATTAATTTAAAAATAGGATAAAATAAAAAAAAATAAAAATAGAAAAAATAAAAATAGAATGATGAAAAATAATCTGAGAAGAGATAAAAATAAAGAAACAAATCAAATAAGGAAATACAGAAACAGAAATAAAAAAGAGAGATAACAAAATAATAATAAAATAAAATAAATAAAATATAAAATAAAATAAAATAAAATAAAAATGAAAAATGAAGTGTCCGCCAAGTTTTAATGCCCTCTGGGGTCTGGTTTACAATCCCAATCTTCTGTACTCTCAGCCACTTTTCAGTTTCCTGTTAGATTGTTGAAGTTCCAAGTTGTCCACTGCTCCTCTGTTTGTGTCTATCTCCACAGCCTTGACTGCCAGCAGGTGGCACCAGTCTTCCCATTTAGCCTGACTGCTGCTTTCAATCTTAATCTCTCAAGTGACTCTTTCTGACATGGCTGTAGTTGGGGAGGTAGCCATGGTTTTCCGAGTTTGAAGGGCCTCTCTTCAGGCCAGTCCCTGCGGGTTCTCAGGGACTATTCAGATTTTTTTGGTATCCTTTATAGTACTCAGGGTTTAGTCTGGTTGTGGCTGTATTGGTTGGCTGGAGACTGCAGGGAGGGGCTATATCTTCAGGGGAAAATGGCTGCTTAGGTCCAGCACGGCAGGTATGTCTCAGTGCCAGACTCCCAGCTACCTCTCCCTGAGCTGCTCCTCTCCCCAGCCTCTCCCCATACTCCATAAGTCCGCACCTCAGTCTCGGGTGAGAGTTTGTATTTGAAAGGTCCTATGAACTGGGTTTAGCAGATAAAAGCAAAGACCAAAGAGGGGAAAGAGCTGTGCCACTGGGAACCCCTCTCCCCGTGGCATGGCGTGGCTTGGGCAGTTGTTCAGGCTTCCCCCTTTGGACCCAGCCTGCCATGGCTGTGGGCTTAGGTCTAGAATCCCCTGTTGCCATCAGCCCCGTGGACTTCCTTTCCACAGTCAGATGTTACGCCTGTCCCAAGGGACATGGCCTTGGTGCTGTGCAGCTTTCTACTGACCCCCTGGGCTTGGAGGTCTCGTAATTCTCTCCAGCCCAGATCTCTGATTTTACTATTCTCCAAGCATCCTTTGCCCTTTCTGGCTGTGAATTGTCTCACTAGCTGTTTCTACTTTGCCAGTTCAAGGCAGATGTTCTTCAATTTAGTTGTTCCTTCTATCTGCTCCAGGATAAGGCTCGGGACACATCTACCTATTCTGCCCCCATTTTGTCTCTCTGTATATTATTTTTTAATATCCTTTTACAAACTCCTATTTTGTTAGTGCTTACTATGTGCCAGGTACTAATTGATTTACAAATATTATCTCGTATTATCATCATAAAAAAATCCTGTGCTGTAGGTAGATTAGCCCCATTAAGAGTTAAGAAAACTTAGCGGGATGAGGACAAATATGTGATACCTTAATTAATAAAGAAATTTAAAAAAAAAGAGTTAAGAAAACTAAGACACAAGGAAGAAAAGTAATGGGCCTAAGGTCACAGAACTAGTAATTGAAGAAGTCCCATTAAAACCTGAGTAGTCTATTTTAGAGCACAGGACTTGAATGTTCACCTGAAACATGTTTCACTATATATGCAGTAAGATTATCACAGAGTTGTTTTTTTTAATGTTTTGATACCCAGGTTCCACCCCAACAAATTTTGATCTAGTGAGTCTGGAATCAGGCCCAGCCATCTCCATTTTTAATAAGATCTTGCAGAGATTTTGATGCTGATATTTTGTTGGTCACTCTGAGTTATACTGATTTAGAAATACTAGGGTATATCTATACCATTGGAATCTTTATTCTTCTTCTATTTTATGTTGAGCCACAGCAATTTTTGTAACTGATGAAAGCTACATCAACACTCTTTCTGATCATAACTAGAGCAAGTTCAGAGACAAAAAGTACAAGTGATTCATGCTGCCATTTTCAATTATAACTTTGACCCTTCGCATAGAAAACACTCTTAGGGATATTCTGTATTAATATAGAATAACTAGAGGCCTGGTGCACAAAAATCCATGAACTCAGCAGGGGTGTGAGGGAACCCCTCAGCCTGTCTTGCACCCTCTTGCAGTCTGGGATCCCTCAGGGGATGTCCACCTGCTGGCTTAGGCCCGAACCCTGGGGGATTGGGTCTAAGCTGGCAGTTAGACATCCCTCTAGCCGCCCAGGAGCCTCAGGGGATGTCTGACTGACAGCTTAGTCCTGCTCCCCGCTTAAGCCATCAGTTGGATATCCTTAGCACTGCCGAGGAGGCGGGAGAGGCTCCCACCACCACTGCTGTGCTTGCAGCCATCAGCCCAGCTTGTGGCTGAGCAGAGCTCCCCCTGTGGAAGTGCACTGACCACCAGGGGGAAGCTCTTGCATTGAGCGTCTTCCCCTGGTGGTCAGTGCATGTCATAGCGACTGGTGGTTCTGCCATTATGGTCAATTTACATATTACCCTATTATTATATAGGATTAGTGAGCTAAAAACTATCTTTGTTAACAGAAATAGTCATGAGCATCTTTACTTAATACAACTAAGCTGTGTGCCTTGCTGAGTCTTTATATCCTCTTATATTAAACTTCTTTCTTACTTACTTTCCAATGATCTAGGATGAACTTTTATTTTTGCTTTTCAGATGAATACTCCCTACTAACACTACAACAGTTAATTGAGTATTTCAATTTTATAAAATAACTTTGAGTGTAATGACTGCAAGTACTTTGTTGAATATTCATTAACTATACTTTTCTCACAGGGCATATAAATTCTTTGAAATGCAATACACATACACTTTAAACTTTGACATAAAATAGTCATATTTCTAAGACAAAGGAGTTTTTTGTCTCTAAGTACTCTCTCAAATCATATATAATCAGGAACATTGGCAACATCGCTGCTATGAGAAGGACAGAGAGAACATCAAGAAATCCAAATGAATTCAAACACATTAAATGTAATGGTGTGGTAAATCTTGATGTACCATCTGCTGTAGAACACTGATACACTATTGGAATTCCACATCTTATTTACATATCAGATAAGAATGTTGCTAGTAGATTTATATGGTAAATAAATACCCAAAGACAAAACTAAGTTTTTCCTATCTTCACATCTGGGGATATCCACATCTGTATAAAATTTAATCTATCTGTGCTTAGTTACTCTGATAAAATTTAAAATGCCAGCTTATCCAAATGTTATCTGAGTATTGTCAATAAAAACTGAATAATCAATAAAATAAACAGAGTTCATCTACAGTGATGTGTAAAATGTGAAATTTACCAAAAGAATTATATCTCTTTGATATTGACAAGCCTATTTAAGGAATAGGACTGTAAGACTATAGTAGATGCTTACTATAGTTATGCTTACATTTAACAAACAAATTCATGGCAATTCTTTCTGAAGAATATTAGAATTTTATTTACTCAATAATACTTTAGGAATTAGGGTATAATTAAAATTATATTAAATTTATAAAACTAATTAAGTCAAAATGTTTTGAAATCTAAAACATTTGAGACCCTAAAAACTAAAACAAGTTTTGAAAGAAACATAATATCAAAATTTGTCCTGGAATTCAAATTAATCTCCTCTTTTCTTCTTTCACGTTTACTTAAAGAATTTCTTTAAATATACATGAATCACAAAGCCTCTAGATGTTTTCATTAAACATACCCTACACATAATTATAAGACAACATTATTTCCATATGTATCTTTTACAGCAGTTAGAATTAGTCAGCAATGTATTTTGAGTTATAAATAATTTCATCTGCATTCTTTTAAAAATATATTTTTTTATTATTTAAAGGAGTCAGGAAATTGAAATTTTCAGGATTATATTTTAAAGCTCATGAGATACCAAATTTTTTTAGGATCCTTTCTTGTGACTTTCCTCACTAGCAATGATGAATAATTAACCACTTTCACGTTTACATTCAGCAACCAGGATTTAATTAAGCACAGTTCTCCTCAATTCAACTGCTCTTACCAAACCTATAGAAGTTGAAGGGTGCTGCTGTCGACAATGGCAGTCTACCAAGTGGTAAATTATGCAAAGAAAATTGAGAGAGTAGGAAAAAATGCCAGGCCTGGTGTCTTAGGGAAGGTGGAGAATATGAAAGTAAATACAGTACACAGTATTTTGGTTATGGCTGTTGGCACTCATCTTGATTATGTAATTGACTTTGTAAATTGATATAATACATGCTTATTACTTATTATCAAATCATAGTATTAGGAAATAATTTTGTTCTTGAAAGAATGATGGGCCATTACACAAGTCCCATCAAGAATATATTTGGCTATGGTGGTATATTGAGCTAATTTTAACATAGGCTTTGTAAAACAATATCTATTTGTGACTACCAATGGCTAGAGACAATGCTTTTTTTTACTGTATTCACATATTTTACATAATACATAGGCTCATTTTTTTTCATTAGAATTTTGCTAATAGAGACAATTAATTATTATGTGAGTAGAATTATCTAAGTAGAATCTGGAGTCACATTTTAAATGCTGTAAAAACATGGATTTCTACTGATTGGTTAACTTTAAAGAATTAATTTAGCTTTGTTTAACAAAATTCTAGAAGAATTTTAGTTATTGTTCACAAATGCTATTCTAATCCTTGCTATTATTAAATATCTATTGAGTGCAGACATGCAGCAAAATATCTAATCTAATAATAGACAAATATGCAAATTGACTGCACCTTCGCTAAGCCCAAGCCACGCCCACCAACCAAGCCACGCCCACCAACCAATCAGGATGAATATGCAAATTATCCCAACAAAGATGGCGGCTAATTTGCATATCGTGACAGCGTAGAAAGAAGCCAAGAGCTGCAGAAGGGAGCAAAGCTGCAGAGAAGCAAGCAAGCGGGGGGGGGGGGGGAAGAGAAGGGAGGAGTGGAGGCGGGGCCAGGGGAGAAGGAAGGAGAGCGGGCTGGTGGAGAAGTTAGAAAAACAGGGGGGCTGGCGGAGATCTCAGGGCGGGGGACAAGGGAGGAGAGCAGGCAGGGTGGGGTAGAGTGCAGCAGGAAACCCTATTGCAGGATTTTTCCTGCAACGGGAACGCTAGTACAATGATAAAAAGACAAAGAGGAGATACTGTTTGATCTCAATATGATTAGTAATTTAAATGTACTTAATCAATAAACACATAAGTAGTGGATTGAATGGTTACCCCCCTAAAAATACATATGTCCATGCCCTGAACCTGTGAATGTGACATTATTTAGAAAAAAGACTCTTTGTAGATGAAAGATTTTTCATTGAGATCATGCTGGGTTAGGGTGGGCCCCAAATCCAATGGCATTCCCTTGTAAGGGAAATTAAGAGGATACTGAATCTTTGTAAAGAAAGACACAAATATTATGCTAGACACAGAAACAGAAATACTATATGGTTTCACTAATATGTGGAATCTAAAATAGTCAAATTCATAGAAGCAGGGAGTATAATGGTGACTGCTAGAAGCTGGGTGATGGAGAAATACAGAAGTGGTCAAAGGGTCAGGTATGCAAGAAAAATTAGTTATAGAGATCTACTATACAATAAATAGCAATAGTGCCTTTGGTAATTTTGTAATTTTTTTCTAAATAATCTATACCCACATTTTCTCTTATTCATTTCCTTTGTAATGAGCATCTAGGATACCCCCAAACCTTATTACCACAAATGATGCTGTGATAAATATCTTCACAATCCTTCTCTTAAGATCTATTTACATGTATCTCTGGAATATGCAAACAAAGTTAGGATGACTGGGAAAGTTATTTTCACTGAGAGTGTAGTAATTTATAAATTAATTTGCAACACATTTAAATTTTAAAAGTATTGTTTTTATAAACAGTTCTCTCCTTTTATTTAAATTTTCTTTATCTCAATAATAACATATTTTTGTAAGAAGTATTTTAAATCTGTATTAGATTTATACATATGTTTTTGTTAACTTGTATACTAATGTAAATTTTATTGCTTTTATTTCATTTTTGAATTTTTTTCTGTTATAGAGAAATGAAATCAGAGGTGTTCTCCACTGTGCCCACTGTACTCTCTTGGGAGAATGAATTGCTTCTTTATTGTATCTACTAGGGGCCCGGTGCACGATATTCGTGCACTGGGGTTGGGGGGTCCCTCAGCCCAACCTGCCCCCTCTCACATACTGGGTGCCCTCAGGGGATGTCCTACTGATGGCTTAGGCCCGTGCCCCACGCTCCTTTGTGGGAGGCAACCGGGCTGATCAGGGGAAGGCAGCAGCCCCATCACCCCGCTGCTGCAGCCACTACCAGTCACCACAGCCACCAAGGTGTTTTCATCAACACGGACTTCAGTCCCTTCACCAAGAAAAAATGACAACTTTCTTTAGGCATTTTCAAGATGTGTCTTTCATAGGATATACATTTTTTTTTTAATCCTCACCTGAGGGTATGTTCCCATTGATTTTTAGAGTGTGGATGAAAGAGGGAGAGACAGAGAGAAACATCAATGTGAGAGGGACACTTTGATTGGTTGCCTCCTGTATGAGCCCTGACCATGGGCGCCAGGCTGGGGGGCATGCAGGGACCCCTGGGCCGCACGCAGCGGTGGCCGCCAAGGGTCTCCACACACCCCAGAGGCCAGCAGCCAGCCCCCCATCATGTGCGCCAGGCTGGGGGCGTGGACCCAAACTGCCTCTTGATGCTGGAGCATTCCCAAGCGGCTGGGGGCACTATGGTGACAGGGGATGTTTCCGCCCCGCCCCCAGCCCCTTGGCTCCTGCACCTATAGGCTCAAAGTGGCCAGGGGGTGTTCTGGGACCCCTGCCACTCAGGACCTAAGCAAGGGGCCTACAGGCTCGGACTGGCCTGGGTCCTGAGGATGTTTGCGGGACCCAGCCCCTTGGCGCCTGCACCCTTGGGCTCCAAGTGGCCAGGGGGCATTCTGGGACCCTGCCACTCAGGACCTAAGTGCGGGCCTACAGGCTCTGATCGGCCTGGGTCCAGAGGATGTTTATGGGACCCAGGCCGCTCAGGACCTAAGCGTAGGCCTATAGGATCTGAGCGGCTTGGGTCTGGAGGATGTTTCCCAGACCCCAGACCTCTGCAAGTGTTTGGGGGCGGGAACATTCCCGCGTCGCTATGGCGACACGGGAATGTTCCCGCCCCGCCAAGGCTCCCAGTGGCCAGGGGGTGTTCTGGGCCCCTGCCACTCAGGACCTAAGCAGGGGCCTACAGGCTCTGATCGGCCTGGGTCCAGAGGATGTTTATGGGACCCAGGCCGCTCAGGACCTAAGCGCAGGCCTACAGGATCTGAGCGGCTTGGGTCTGGAGGATGTTTCCCAGACCCCAGACCTCTGCAAGTGTTTGGGGGCGGGAACATTCCCGCGTCGCTGTGGCGACACGGGAATGTTCCCGCCCGCCAAGGCTCCCAGTGGCCAGGGGGCGTTCTGGGGCCCCCCGCCACTCAGGACCTAAGTGATCCGCCTGGGTCCGGAGGATGTTTATGGGACCCAGGCCGCTCAGGACCTAAGTGCAGGCCTACAGGATCTGAGAGGCTTGGGTCTGAAGGATGTTTCCCAGACCCCAGACCCCAGACCTCTGCAAGTGTTTGGGGGCGGGAATGTTCCCGCCCCTCCAAGGCTCCCATTGGCCAGGGGGCGTTCTGGGGCCCCTGCCGCTCAGGACCTAAGCGCGGGCCTACAGGCTCTGAGCGGCTTAGGTCCCAGACCCCAGACTGCTGCAAGTGTTTGGGGGTGGGAACATTCCCGCGTCGCTATGGCGACGCGGGAATGTTCCCGCCCGCCAAGGCTCCCAGTGGCCAGGGGGTGTTCTGGGCCCCTGCAGCTCAGGACCTAAGCGCGGGCCTACAGGCTCTGATCGGCCTGGGTCCGGAGGATGTTTACGGGACCCAGGCTGCTCAGCGCCCGCATATGCAAATTAACCGCCATCTTGTTCGCTCTGATTGGCTGTGGGCGTAGCGAAGGTGCGGTCAATTTGCATGTTTGCCTATTATTAGGTTAGATAGGAAGGCAGTATATATGCTAAACAAAATGTTGTTGAATAAATAAATTAAGATTTTTCAGGAGCATAGATACTTAGGTAGTAAGGGAGCTCAGTCCTGTGTTTTGTTGTGTTCCTTCTTGTGGTTTTAAGTAATAAGTCCTTACTTAGCACTAATTTCCTCTTATTCTAAAAATAGGGGCCCAGTGCTCAAATTTGTGCACCTTGAAAGAACTGTGGGCTGCGAGGCTGTGGTAGGCACAGGGGCGTGTCTCGGCCCATCCTCTGTGGCCCTGCCTGGCCCCTCCTGCTGCGGCCACCGGTCCCCTGTCTTCTGGCAGCCCTGCTCCTGCTGCTCCCACACGCTGATGGTGCTGGCCCCACTCACACCTGCTGATGGCACAGTGTGAGAGAAACCTTGATGTGAGAGAGACACAAATACTTTGTTGATGGGTTTAAACTTTGAGAATTGTTGCCTTTGCACAATCACAAAATTTTCAGAGATGTCAATTTGACAGAACTTGACAGTCAGTAAACAAGGCTATGATATTTATGCAGGTCTAATTCATTACACTTTTTTTTGTGTCTTACTATTTTTTTTAATATATTTTATTGTTTTTTACAGAGAGAAAGGGAGAGGGATAGAGAGTTAGAATCATCGATGAGAGAGAAACATCAATCAGCTGCCTCCTGCACACCCCCTAGTGGGGATGTGCCCACAACCAAGGTACATGCCCTTGACCATAATCAAACCTGGGACCCTTCAGTTCACAGGCCGATGCTCTATCCACTGAGCCACACAGGTTAGGGCTGTGTCTTACTATTTAAGAAAACATATTTTTTTTATTGATTTCAGAGAGCAAGGAAGATGGATAAAGAGAGAAAAACATTAATGATGAGAGAGAATCATTAATAGGCTGCTTCCTGCACGCCCCCTACTGGGATCAAGCTGCAACCTGGGCATGCAACCTGACCAGGAATGGACCTGTGACCTCCTGGTTCATAGGTCAATGTTCAACTATGGGGCAACACCGTCTGGGCTGTGTTTTACTGTTAAAGATAATGCTTATCTTTGGTATTAAGAGTGGAGATTTATGGATTTATGGTGAAATAATTTAACACTAATCATAACCATCCTATATAATAAAAGGCGGAACTACCAGAAAAACCAAACAACCAGTCGCTATGACATGTGCTGATCACCAGGGGGCATGCGTGGAACATGGCAGGCATAGGCTGTGGTGGGATGGTGGAGCAGGTGAGTGGGAGTGCCAGACCAAGGTGGGTCACCAGTTGCTGTCATTGGGGCAAGCTTCTGGGGGTTACTGAAAATTCTTTGCTCCTGTGTGCCTTGTCCTGCCTGGCACTCGCACCTGCTGCTGATTCTGGTCCAACTCATACCTTTGCTGGCACCAGAGCTCCTGCTCACACTTACTGCTAGCACTGGCCCCACTCACACCCGTGGCTGGTGACAGAACCGCCTCTCTCACCCGCTGCTGGTGCCCAGCGCTGGTCCCGATCACTTGGCACCATCAGCAGGCACTAGTGGCGGCTGCTGGCACTGATTGCCCCTGAGGGCTTCTCTACCTCCCCCTGCTGCCGACGGGCTATTGTGGCAGCAGCAAGCAGCTGGATACTTTTCCATTGATTTTTAGAAAGAGTGAAAGGGATGGGGAGACACAGAGAGAGAGAAACATAGATGTGAGAGAGACACATTGATTGGCTGCCTGCACATACCCCAACCAGGGCCAGGGATCAAGCCTGTAAATGAGGTATGTGCCCTTGACTGGAATCGATCCTGAGACCCTTCAGTCCACAGGCCAGCACTCTACCCACTTAACCAAACCGGCTAGGACACAAAGGCACTTTTTTTTAACTCTAAGAAACTGTTATAGTCTACACCTGTGTGAAAGCCCGAGAAAGAATTTTTACTCCTTTCATTCAGAACAAAATAAGCTATTCAAAATTCTGGTTATTTTTATTTTCACATAACCCAAGAAATAGAAAATGTAAGCAAGTTGGTGATTGGCATTAAAGCAAGACAGTTTCTATATGATTCTTCAAATCAAATATTTAGCTCTGTTTCTTGGGATAAGGAATCTGTAAACTGTCAAATGTCAGGCTAGATGAGGTTGGAGAAAAAGAAAGAAGACAGACTGAGAGAGAGAGAGGGATTCTTCTCTTTACAGTCACAGTTCAACACCATCCATGCACTATGGTCATGAAGCATTGGTGTATTTTGTCTAATACTCAGTCCATTCCTACTATCTGGACAGTTCAGTTCACTTATGCACCCCAATGTAGTAAGGGTTTGTTTTTTGTCATCCTAATATATAAAAACCCTGGGTCCTAACGACCAGTAACTACCAGAGGCTGACCAACCAGAAGTCAGTGCTGGCACTGACCCCAAGCAAGCAGTAAGGGGCAATCAGGCAGGCAGGCAGAGTGGTTAGGTGGTTAGGGGTGATCAGGTAGGCAGACCAGAGGTTAGGAGTGATCAGGTAGGCAGATGGACCCTTGTTGTGCTGGCCCCACCCCCAAGCAAGCGGTTAGGGGCGATCAGGTAGGCAGATGGCCCCTTGCAGGGCTGGCCCCATCCCCCAACAAAGAAAGAGGGAGGCCCAGGCAAGCCAAGCCATTGCACCCCAGCCTGTCCCCTGCAGAGGGAGGCCACTGGTGGCAGGGGAGGGGGGCAGCGCTGCACAGATGGCAAGCAGTGGCAGCTTCAGGGATGGGGCCAGCTGCCTGCTGCCTGGGGAAGGAAAGCCTCAATAGGTCCTGATCTTAGGCCAGGCCTAAGGACCCTACCCGAGGGGTCCCAGATTGTGAGAGGGTGCAGGCCAGGCTGAGGAAACCCCCTCCCCCGAGTGCACGAATTTTCCTGCACCGGGCCTCTAGTTGTTTAATAAGCAGGCGGGTCATTTTTACCTAATTCCTACTATTCTTGATTTCTACATCAAAATGGAAAGCAATATTCACTTGCTTTTCTCTCATAGATCATGGAGAAAAGACATGTTTGGGCATATCATTAGATGAAATATTTTTCTAATGAAAGAAGGGTCTACTTGTTTCTTATTAGTGTTATGGCATTTGGCTTCACATTTTGGAGCATGCTACCCTTCCCTGTTTTATATATTTTATTTTTGCTAAAAAGTCCTAACTCCCCCAAACTTTAAATCTGTCAAGACTTCATTTCAGTAACAAATATAATAGACAGTAAACATTTCTGAAATCAAGCACAGTATTTAATATTTTCCAGACTCAGAAATTTTGTAAAATAAAAACTAGATAAACCAAACTTAGACATGTCTTATGTAAATATCTGACAAAAATCTGTACTCATTATCAAAATTCTAATCTAAAAATAGTAAATTGGTTCTTCTTATTAAAATAGCTAATATGATATTGTATAAACAAAAGGATTATTTCTCTTTTCATACAAGTGGTATCAGTGTAAGAAGATAATTAAATTCTCAAAAATTTAACATCAAATTTCATTTTTACAATACACATAGAAAAAAACCTGAAATCAATTATTTTGATTAGAACAAAATTTAACATGAATAATGGACTTGCCATTTGAAATGGTCAGAATATTTCAAATGTATGATAGTACAAGGTAGCACAACATTAACTTATTATAAATACAGTGGCAACTTCTTGAGATTTATTATTGTCATGCAATTTTACAAAAACACTCTTAAAAATGTTTTGTTGTTTGATGTAGACAAATGAACCAAAATGCTTTTACTCAAATTATATTAACTAATAACTTCCTAAACATACAATCTGAAGATAATGTAAAAGTACTTGAATAATAAAGTATATGATATGTACAGTATTACATGGTATTTATTATATATTTATGTTATATAATATTGTTTTATATTTAATATTTGTTAACGGTGAAATATAATTAATGAGAAATTTGGGGTACTTTTTACTTTATCATAATACTAGAAGCCCGGTGCACAAAATTTGTGCATGGGGGGTAGTGTCCCTCAGCCCAGCCTGCACCCTCTCGAATCTGGGACATCCCTCTCACAACCCAGGACTGCTGGCTCCCAACTGCTTGCCTGCCTCTGTCTGATTGCCCCTAACCGCTTCTGCCTGCCAGCCTGATCACCCCCTAACCACTCCCTTGCCAGCCTGGTTGACACCTAACTACTCCCCAGACGGCCCGATTGCCCCTAACTGCCCTCCCCTGCCAGCCTGGTCACCCCTAACTGCCCTCTTCTGCTGGCATGGTCACCCCTAACTGCCCTCCCTGCTGGCCTGATCGCCCACAACTGCCCTCCCCTGCAGGCCTGGTACCCCCCCATTTGCCCTACTATGCAGTCCTGGTCTCCCCCAACTGCCCTCCCCTGCAGGCCTGGGTCCCCCCCAACTGTCCTACACTGCAAGCCTGGTCCCACCCCAACTGTCCTCCACTGCAGGCCTGGTCCCCCCCAACTGCTCTCCCCTGCAGCCCTCGTCCCACCCAACTGCCCTCCCCTGCTGACCTGGTCTCCCCCAACTGCCCTCCTCTGCCGGCCTGGTCACCCCTAACTGCTCCCAACTACCCTCCCCTGCAGGCCATCTTGTGGTGGCCATCTTGTGTCCACATGGGGGCAGCCATCTTTGACCACTGGGGGTGGCCATTTTGTGTCTTGGAGTGACAGTCAATTTGCATATTACTCTTTTATTAGATAGGATAGCATTCTTTTTGCTATGTGCTATGTATTAATATAGACATTTTATAATTATTTTATTGCTTTATTATGAAAACACATGAAGTTTTATTCCTTATAGATATAAAAAAATATCTTCTTTGAAGAAGATGTTATTGATACTCCTCTGAAATGCATTTGTGATTCTCTTGGTGGTATTCAAGATCTTGGGAAGAGTACCTAAAAATTGTAACCCATGCACCAAGGGATCTAGAGAATAGGGGAGAGAAGTTTGGAAAGGCAGATAAAGCAAAGTAAATGCTATTCTGGATTTGACATACTAAGACAAAAAGAGTCTCAGCCTCATGGAGGTTGACAGTGATTTGTGGAAATTAAACATGGGACACATTCCAAGAGCACAAACTATGTAGTCAAGAAGAAAGTAAAAAACCAAAGAATTATACATTGGTAAACAAATGGTGGATATGATGCAAGGAGTCTCAGATAGGATTCCTATTCCTCCAAGGCCTATGGACACTGACATGTATTTTTGTTGATTATAAAAAAACCCACATATTTGTGTTTTATTGTTTATAATATAAAATGCTATTTAAGTAATTAGATAATATTTTGAAAATTCCACAAAGGAATTTGGAAGGAAGATGATGTCCATCCAGTCATCCACATATCGTTCAATGTCTCACAGAAAGATAGTGACATATGACAAATAATTCACCCTAACTATAAAAATAAAAGCCTAGATTTCATCCATTTAAATTATTTTTCACCCATGTTTCTCCAATTTTTTCTTACTAGTACACATTATAGAGATATGATTCAATTCAAATCTATATACATTATAATAGGTAAATATTACATACTATAAAATGATTTAAAAATCATTTATTTAATTTTTCTCTAGCCTCAGAAATGACAAGGTTCCAAGTAATGTGCATACACTCTTAAACTTATGTTGGCTATATAAATATTGTCTCTCACATTTTGTTTTCTGTTTGCAAACATGTCAATATACTGCATTTTATATAAATCACTTTCAGTTTAAGAATCTCAAAATCAGTAATAGGTCATAATTTTTAGAGTGAGAAATATTGGCAGGCGCAGTTTAGAACAAGCAGGAACAAAAATGTAGGAATTACACAATATAAGTGATCATGATAGAAGACTATAAGAGAATAAAAAATAAAGGTATCACATCAAAAAGAGGTTTTTGTTGTGGTGATGTTGTTTTAAATTTTTTATTGATTTATTTTCTTCATACCTCAGAAAAGATACCTGCTTTCTAACCTGCTATCTATTTGAAAAGTATCTCATAGCCATTTTGGGAAATCTGTTCAGTATTTTACAAGTTTCATCACCTAAACACTTTTAAAAGATTGGACTTTTCTGTGACTTGATCTGATTTTCTTATGTCTGGTTTTCAGTGGATAAGTAAATCTCCTAAGGCAGTGGTTGGCAAACTCATTAGTCAACAGAGCCAAATATCAACAGTACAACGATTGAAATTTCTTTTGAGAGCCAAATTTTTTAAACTTAAACTTCTTCTAACGCTACTTCTTCAAAATAGACTCGCCCAGGCAGTGGTATTTTGTGGAAGAGCCACACTCAAGGGGCCAAAGAGCCGCATGTGGCTCACGAGCCGCAGTTTGCCGACCATGGTCCTAAGGAATCCCCATTGGTGATTCTCTCCACTTGCTACTGATCAGTTGCCAGGGATGTGAAACAGAGAAAATTAGCTTTTTTTCTAAATGTTCGTGAGGTAATTAGTCTATCATTACTATTAGAATGAATACTTTACATGAGAATGTAAACTTGAGATTTCTTCAGAAGTAAGCTATCCAATGCAGTTCTACCCAACTATTTTGTAGCATGGAAGATTTTATATAAGGAATCTCATCCTGTATAATAAAAGCCTAATATGCTAAGTGTCTGGTCATCTGGTTGTCCGATCAACCAATCAAAGTGTAATATGCTAATGATATGCTAAGGCCATTAAACCGCTCACTATGACATACACTGACCACCAGGGGGCAGACAGTCGACTGTTTGACTAGTTGCTATGACGTTCACTGACCACCAGGAGGCAGACACTCTGACCAGTAGGTTAGCTTGCTGCAGGGGTCTGGCCAATCGGGATTGAGTGAGATGGGCCAGACTCACCCTGGAGCCCTCCCGTAGTTCCTCATCAATGATGAGAGAGAATCATTGATCGGCTGCCTTCTGCACAACCCCTACTGGGGATTTAGCCCGCAACCCGGGCATGTGCCCTTGACTGGAATTGAACCAGGGACCCTTCAGTCCACAGGCTGATGCTCTATACACTGAGCCAAACCAGCCAGGACTCTTTTTAAAGTTTTTAAAAATTAGGTTTTTTTATTGTTTAAATTATTACATATGTCTCCTTTTCCCCCCAGTGACCTCTCCCCAGCTGCTTCCACTCCCCAGCACATGCCCTCACCCTCCTATTGTCTGTGTCCATGGGTTATGCATATGTGCATGCATACAAGTCCTTTGATTTATTTCTTACCCGCCCCCACTCCCCTGACTTCCCTCTGAGAATACATGGTCTTTTCAACACTCCTAAATCTCTGGATCTATTTTTGTTTATCAGTTGTTTATGTTGTTCATTATATTCCTCAAATGAATGAGGTAAGGTGATATTTATCTTTGTCTGACTGGCTTATTTTGTTTAGCATAATGCTCTCCAGGTCCATCCAGGCTGTTGCAAATGGTAAGAATTCCTTTTTCACAGCAGTGTAGTATTCCATTGTGTAAATGTTCCACAAGATTTTAATACACTCATCTGCTGATGGGCACTTAAGCTGTTTCCAAATCTTAGCTATTGTAAATTGTGCTGCTATGAACATAGGGATGCATATATTCTTTCTGATTGGTGTTTCTGATTTATTTGGATATATTCCTAGAAGTGGGATGACTGGGTTAAATGGGAGTTCTACTTTGAATTTTTTGAGGAATCTTCATACTGTTCTCCACAATGGCTGCACCAGTCTACATTTCCATCAGCAGTGCACAAGGGTTCCTTTTTCTCCACATCCACAACAGCACATGTCATTTGTTGATTTTTTGATGATAGCCATTCTAACAGGTGGGAGATATTAACTCATTGTCATTTTCATTTGTATCTCTTGGATAACTAGAGACTTTGAGCATGTTTTCCTGTGTCTCTTGGCCTTCTATTTGTCCTCTTTAGAAAAGTATCTATTTTGGTCCTTTGCCCATTTTTTTATTGGATTATTTATCTTCCTTTTGTTACGTTGTATGAGTTCCCTATAAATTTTGAAGATTAAACCCTTATTGGAAATAACATTGGCAAATATGTTCTCCCATGCAGTGGGTTCTCTTGTTGTTTTGTTGATGTTTCTTTTGCTGTGCAGTAGCTTTTTATTTTGATGTAGTCCCTTTTGTTTATTTTCTCCTTACTTTCCATTATTCTAGGATCTATATTAGTAAAGATATTGCTACAACATATGTCTCATATTTTGCTGCTTATAATTCTTCTAAAATTTTAATGCTTTTAATTAAAAAATTTAATCTTACATTTAAGTCCTTTATCCATTTTGAGTTTAATTTTGTGTATAGTATAAGTTGGTGGTCTGGTTTCATACCATTCTGTAGGTGTCCTCTGCCCTTTCTGGCTGGTAATTGTCTCACCATCTGTGTCTAATTCGCCAATTCTGGGTGGATGTTATTTTCTTTATTTGCTCCTTCTATCTGCTCCAGGACAAGGCAGGACATGTCTGCCTATTTGGCTGCTGTTTTTTTTCTTGTGCCTTATAGTTTTTTGAGTAGAGGTCTCTTACCACCTTGGTTAAATTTATTATTAGGTACTTTATTTTGTGTGTGTGTGCATTTGTAAATAGGATTATTTTTCTTAATTTCCTTGTCTGGTAGTTCATTATCTATATATATATAAAGAGTCAGGGTCCATAACGTCCGAAATGACTGAACAGATGACCAAACACTGGAAGTCATTCCTGCAGTCAGTGCTCGGTCGCCACCCAGCACTGATTGCCACACTGCAGGCATGGTGTCCCAGCACTGACTGCTGAGGGGGGCTGCAGATCAGGCCTGGAGAGAGTCCTGGAGAGATAAGCAGGGTCTGATCCACAGCCACCATGGCAGCTGTTGATCAGCCTTTGCCTCTTTTGCTCTCTGGGCCTCGCCAGCAGCCACGGGGGCTGCTGATCAGCCCTGCCTCTCTGACCAAGCCCAGAGATAGGCCTAGAGACACTGACTGGCTAGGTGCTCCAGGAGTGTCCCCTGTGTGGGTTATTTGAACCCTCCTATTGTAGTTGAGTCTTGATTGCTGTTGGCCTGTCTGTGGGTGGGGTTTCCCCGTTGCTGGCTATGAAGGAGTAAAATGTATCAGCTGCTGTGTTGGGGATGGCTCCACAAAGCTCAATAGGGTCTGGTGTCTGTTAAGATCTCCCTTTGTGCGTGTCACTTATGGAGCTAATTGGGTTTTGTTATGATGTAGTCTGACTTCTGTTGTGTTGTTTCTGGAGCTTTCTGGTAGGGTATTCAGTGCCAATTGATGTCAAGCGTTACCAGTGACAAAATCTAGGCTACCTATTTGGAGCTAATAATGTGATCCACAGTTTGCTGCTATCTCTGCTGGGCCTCAGTGTGTGGGAGGGGCCAAGCTATGCACAAAAGCTGGTTTCCACCAGCCCTAAGCCCAAGGGCAGGTAAGCAAAAGGCCCAAGACTCCTAGAGATCCGTCTTCACTTGTTGGTTATCTCTTAGGCTCAGTTACTGAAAGAGCCTCTGAAGTACATGAGTTTCCTGAGGTAGGCTTTCAATGAGTCACCAGGTAGGGGTGAGAGGTGTTCTCCAGATTGATACAGAGTCAGACTTTGCACCTGTGCTGAGTGTGAGGCGACTTAGCAACAGCCTCAGGGTATACCAAAGCCGTTACCGCCTACCATGTGCCTGTGGACCTTTTTGTGGGGCCAAGTCTCATCAAGGTGAGCCAGCAGTGTTTATAAGACCCATGTAGATTGGGACTTATGGAAGGAGGGCTCTGCACAGGAACAGTAGCACAGATGTGAAGTGTGCATAAAAATGTGCCCTCCCCCATAAGAGCTGCACAACTCAGTTTTCACAAAGTCCACCCAGACCTCCTTGAGAATCTTCTCCACTGGGGAATCCAGCTGGCACAACTGAGGAGCACATGTTCAGCAGAGCAGGTCCAACAGGACTCAGGTGGGTGGAGCTAATGTCTCTTACCTGATGGGGCTACTTGGTCTCAAGTGGGAGTTTGGGACACCACTGGCTATGGGAAGGAAGGTTGTGGTCCCAGATGGCTCTGCAGATACAACTGGAGAAGTGAGGGTATTATGGGTCAGCCCCAAATATTCTTTATGGATGAATTTTATTGCAGCTCAGTTTTTTATTTTATTTTTTTACTTCTTTTAAAAAATATTTTAATTGATTTTTACAGAGGGCAAGAGAGAAAGAGAGAGAAGCATCAATGTGAGAGTGCAACAGCAATTAGTTGCATCTTGCATGCCCCTGACCTGGGATCAAGCTCACAACACAGATATGTGCCCTAACTGGGAATCTAACTTACAATCCATTGGTTCATGGGATGACACCCAACCAACTGAGCCACACTGGCCAGGGTATAGCTCAGATTCTTGTTTCAAGTCAGGACAAAAAAGATTATTGTCCAAAAAAATCTATCTACATAATAGAGGAATATGCAAATTAGACAGGATGCCATAATGTCACAACCAAATAGCAAGGACCTGAGGCTGCATGGCACCTGGCTGGCACGAGGGACCTCAGGTCACACTCCCCACCCCATGGGGCTTGACAGGGGACCTGAGGCTTCACCCCCAACCCAGCACCGGGCCAATGGACATGAGGCTGCAACACCCACCAAGCACTGGGCTGGGGGACCTGAGGCTGTGCCCCCCCACCCAGAGGGCCTTGATGGGGGTAGGGCCAGCTGGGTCTGGGTCTCACCCAATCAGTGTGGGCCAGCCGGGTCTGGGTCTCCTACATTTTTGAAGCGCGTGCGGGTGGTGGTCAGGGACTTGACTCTAGGTCCCATGGCACACCCCAGACTCTGACAGGAGACAGATTTTTATATACATTTTACTAATTTTCTTTCATCTTTGACACTTCTATTATAGAGAAAGGGCATATAGCAATATTAAAATATTTCCTCTAATTAATTCCCTTTTAATATACACGAACTTTGTGCACCAGGCCACTAGTTTTAATATAACGTTCTGTGACCACAGATCTACTTAACCAGTTTCCCTTGTTAATAAGTAACTTGCAGTGTTCTTATGAGCATTAAGAAGTAATTCATATAAAACAGCATAGTTTTTACAGACAAGTATTTAATAAATTGTTGCTATTATTTTTAGTCTGATTAGCATCTTCTTCAAGTCAGCTCTATCTTTCCTTTCAAAAGTGTATGTTTATTTGTTTATACATATTTGCTGGAACATCTTCAGGCACAAAATATTTTTATTTCTATTGTCCTCTTTGTTTTTAATTTGACTCAATCAAATTAAAATTTAAGTGCCCATATTTCCAAATTTTAAGTACCAATATTTCCAGTAAAAATGTTATAGTTAATTGTGGAGGAGAATAAAAAATGATATCTTCAAATACCAAATTCTAATTGAAATAAAAATATTTTGTCAACAAAATTATATTAAAGTTTATAGAAGAATTAAATATAAGAATTTTAAGAGGATATT
The DNA here is from genome assembly GCF_951640355.1 of Cnephaeus nilssonii. NCBI lineage: Eukaryota > Metazoa > Chordata > Mammalia > Chiroptera > Vespertilionidae > Cnephaeus > Cnephaeus nilssonii. Next base: position 108,430,107 of record NC_137074.1, read on the forward strand.
AATAAACAAGAATTAAATTAAAAAAACAGCAACACAAGAATATCATGAGAAGACTTAGTCCAGCAGGTATTAAAACAGTAAAAAAATAAAACCCAGTATAATCATAACATCACAGAGCTAGCACTTAAATAGAAATACAGTTGACCCTTGAACAACACAGGTTTGAACTGTAAAAGTCCACTTACATGCAGATTCAAATATATATAATGGCAAATAGTTTGGGGATTTGCAACAATTTGAAAAAATGCATAGATGAGATATTGAAAAAATTTTAAATTATATGTCATAAATGCATATAATATATGTAGATACTAACCTATTTTATAGTTCACTATCATAAAATATACACAAAACTACTATAAAATGTCATAACTCATTAAAAGTTACACACACAAACACAGCACTTACATGGTACCATTTGCAGTTGAGAGAAATGTAAGCCAATGTAAAGATGCAGTTTAAATCTGTATAAAATTAACTAGTACATAATGTACTACTATCATGATTTTGTAGCCACTCCTTACACTAGGCTACCATGAAGCAAACATATTGCTGCTTCTTCATTATCAATGCATGAATCATTATACCTATAAATAAATATGAATTCCTTTTTCACATTATCTGCCCATTTTTTATGTCCCGTACTTGTAAAACTTGTAATATTTAAAGTGTTTTGTATCATATAAGACATTATTGGTATAGATACTGACAGAGGATTCATCTCATAAAAAGACAATGTAACCTTATTGATAAATATAATACACTACTATAAATGTATTTTATCTTTCTATAATTTTCTTTCCCTTGGCTTACTTTAGTGTGAGAATACAATATATAGTACATATAACATACAAAATATGTGTTCTTCAACTGTTTATGTTATTGGGAAGGCTGCTTGCTGGTCAACCATAGGCTATTAGTAGTTATGTTTTGGGCGAGTTAAAAGTTATGTGAATTTTTGACTCTACAGGGGATAGTCTCCTTCAACCCCAGCATTGTTCATGGGTCAAATAGTATTTATCAATGAAGAAGAATTAAATTTTGAAACAGATTAAACTCTATTTTTTATTTTAATATATTTTTATTGATTTCAGAGAAGAACAGAGAGGGAAAGTGACATAGCAACACAATGATGAGAGAGAATCATTGATTGGCTGCCTCCTGCATGTCCCCCATGGGGGATCAAGCCCACCACCCAGGTGAAACCCACACATGTACCTTGACTGGGAATCAAACCATGACCTCCTGGTTCATAGGTTGAAACTCAAAACATTGAGCCACCTTGACTGGGCAACAGATTAAACTCTAAACAGGAATTAATAACATGCCTCTACTATACATTATACATAAAAATAACCTCTTTATGAATTAAAAATAATATACAAAAACAGTAAAGATATTCAAAGAAAATTCAAAAATTTAAAATGTGAGTAGATTATTAATTCACAGTAAGAACCCAGAAATCACGAAAGGAATATCTACCTACATATTAATTCCATAAATATGAAAACCTTATTTGGAAAAAGTAATAACAAAATGAAAAAGTGATTGATAGATCAAGAGAAAATGGATGTAAAGAAATATTAGATAAAGAGTTAATTTCCCTAATATACATAGTGCTCCTACAAATTACTAAGAAAGGCAGGTAATACAGGGTTTTTTTTGTTTTGTTTTGTTTTTTAATCCTCACCCAAGGATATTTTTTTCCCCATTGATCTTTAGAGTTGAAGGGAGGAAAGAGTGGGAGAGAGAGAGAGAGAGAGAGAGAGAGAGAGAGAGAGAGAGAGAGAGAGAAACATTGATGTGAGAGAGACATCGAATTGTTGCCAAACCTGCAACCAAGGTACATGTCCTTGATTGAGAATCAAACCTAGGACCCTTTGGTCCTTGGGCCAATACTCTCATTACTGAGCCAAACCAGCCAGGGCAATTTCTTTTGTTTTTAAAGGCAAAGGAATTAACAGGTATTTTACTAACATATAGATTAAAAATATGAGAAAATATTATTAGTGCTCCCAAAAATGAAATTAAAATAACAGATACTAAACCTATTGGATTGTCAAAAAACTTAATAATAATCTAAGCATTCAGAGTTACTAGAGTTGTGGATACTATTAGAGATGCAAATTACTATAAGATTTTAAAAAAAGTAATCTAGTACTTATATCACTATTATTTAATATTTAATTTTATTTTACTGTAACATTTGATTTAATATTTAAATAATTATTAATTAAAACAGGTATAACATTTGATCCAACTCTCCTATTTATAGTATTTATCAAATAGGAATAAATTATCAGTATTAAAAGATACATGTTCCAAGATATTTATTATAGTACTAGTGGCCCAGTGCATGGATTCATGCACATTGAAAGGAAATTAATTAGAAGAAATATTTTAATATTGCTATTCACCCTTTCTCTATAATAGAAGTGTCGACCAAATTCTCAATCGAGAATGACAGATCAAAACACATGCGTGCAATTAACGTCAGTGCATGCGCGAGTCAATTTAGTCTTTTATATATGTAAAATATACTTGCTTAATTAGACCTGCTTTTGATTTAGCTAAACTTTTTCCAACCCAGTGAAGCACCCCAACTTCTCTTTCATGTATTTATCAGCAACACAGCAGTAAATATCAACAGGAAGCAGATTATTATTATAGATCACACAGGGAGAACAAAGGGTCAAATATTTAACTGCAGCAGTATTTGAGTATATTCTACGTAGTGAGAAAACCAGAAGTCCTTTTCAAGGTCCACCATTTCTTACTTCTTTTCAGTTGGGTCAAGTTTCTAAACTTTCTAAATCTCCATTTGCTGGCTAATGAAAAGAAAATAGGATTCCACCGAGTCTCCTATCTACCTCCTCCAGGACTTCTGAGGATCAAATGAGATGAGGCACGGGAAAATTCTTCACAGACATTTGGTTAAAGTGTAAAATGTTTGCACCGAGCTATAAAGCAAGTCATGTTCCTGGGCTAAAGAAACTGCAGGGAGGCTAGTTGCTAAGGAGAGGAAGCCGAGTGTTGTTACGTGATGTCTTTACCTGGTGCCCACTGCCACCGTTTCCAGGCCGTGTTGGGCTGTGGGCCGCATTTTGCACCATGGGGTCTTGGCAACATTGGCTACAGTTTGGTGGGGTATTGCTCTGGGTAGTAGCAGAGCCTGTGTCTCACTTGGGGGAAGCTGAATGTTGCCTTGTGGGTGCCAGATCTGTTGTGCCATTTCTCTCTAAATGGCCAGTGTGCTCCTATGTTGAGTGTCTGTCCTCTGGTGGTCAGTTTGTGTCATAGCAACTGGTTGAATGGTCGGACACTTAGTATATTAGCCTTTAAATATATATATATATATATATAGACTAGAGGCCCAAAGCACAGATTCGTGCACCAGTAGGGTCCCTCTGCCTGGCCTGCGGGGGTCGGCTGAAACCAGCCCTGTGCACATGTCTGGCCTGTCTCGCCCAGTCCCAATCACGGCCGATCAGGGCCGGCCAACAGGGGAGGGACTGTTGGAGGTTGGCCGGCCAGGGAGGGACCACAGGAGTGCTCCAGGGTGTGTCTGGCCCATCTCGCCCAGTCCCTATCAGCTGGACCCCAGTAGAAAGCTAACTTATTGGTCAGAGCGTCTGCCCCCTGATGGTCAGTGCACATCATAGTGACTGGTCTAATGGTTGAAGGAATGGTCAGACACTTAGCTTATTAGGCTTTTATTATATAGGATTGTTAGTCATAGCAAAAACTTGAAACTATATGAATTTTTCCCCATATTGAAATGATTAAATGGCACATCCACTGCTACCTTGGTATATATGTAACATTGATTATCATGCAGTTATTTACATAGATTTGGTTGACATATGTATTTATGTGTGTGTAGCAATCTCAATTTTATAATATGTGAACATGTTTGGAACTACTCTATATACAAAATGAAGTGTACATAAGCTTAAAAGTCTATTTGCTATATTTGATATTAGAAAAAGAGAAAAAACTATTAATTTTGTTTTAAATATACTTATTTCTTTTTACATGTTAGTGATTGATTATTTTGTAACTTAGACCACTGACAAATGGCAATTAAGTAATTCTAGTTTTTAATTTTATATATGGTTAAAATAATTTGGTTAGCATACTTATAATACTAACATTGGTAATTATTAATATTTACATTTTACTTATGAACAACTTGAATTTTTAAAATGTTAAATGACTTAGCCAATGACACAAACTAAAAAATGCTGGTACCAAGACTCAATAACAGGTATTTATGTTTCCAAATCCATGTACTTTTTAATTCATCCCATTGCTTCATGATTTGTGTGTGTTGACTTCTTCAGGCTTTCAATTGGGTGATTGAAATTTGCTATACATTGTGTCACTATATGTTCCTTCCATGTGTAAAGCCAGAAATATGGTGAAAGTCTTAGGTATTTCATAGAACCACAAAGCTGAGTGGACTCTTAGTAGCTTAACAACTTCCCTTTTTAATCAAGAAATCCTAGGAAGTAGAGAATTAATTTTCATCATGGTTTAGTGGTTAAGATCAAGTGCTTTGGAACAAGATATAGCATCAATTCACAACTAACTCATTTACTTAAAAAGTGGCATTTACTACTGAACACCACAAAACCTCCCACCATTAACAACCATTCAGGCCCCAAAATATCTTTAATTAATCTATACCTTCCAATAATGCAAATTACTATTATATTTTGCTTTGTCTATTGTCATAGCCTCCCAAAAGTTGAACCTCTTTTCAATCTTTCCTTTTTCAAATGCATTCTTTGTAATACTCCCTACTTTTAAAATATCAAATCAAGTTACTCCTCTGCTTAAAAAACCTCCATGAAAGATATGTATCAGACAAATGTACATGCTTTACCATTGTCTACAATGCCCTTCACAATCTAGTTCCTACCTGATGCTCTGGTCTGATTGCTCAAACCCACTCACTAGTCCAGAGTTAACATGTTTGATTTAAGTTCCTCAGGTATGCCAAGTTCTTTCATAGTTCAAGGCCTTTCTTCTCACTGTTTTTCCATACCCGGAAAAAAAGAGTTGCTTCACTGTTCTCAACTCTTTTGGTTGTAGATTTAACTTTACTTCCTCACAGTTATAGAGGTCAAAAGTCTGAAATGGGTTTTACTGGGCTAAAGTAAAAATGCCAACAAGGCTGAATTTCTTCTGGAGGATGTAGCAGAGAATCCATTTTCTTACTTTTTCCAGCCTCTGGAAGCTGTCTTCACTCTTTGGCTCCTGTCCTCTTCTTACATCTTGAGAGGTAGAAGTTTAGCAGCTTCCAATCTCTCCATAGCTTTGACCCTCACACCTTCCTTTGATAAGTATGCCTGTGATTACATTGGGCCCCTCCAGACAATCCAGGATAATCTCAAAATCTTTAATTTACTCACACCTGCAAAGTTCTTTTTTTAATGTAAAGTAACATTTTCACAGGTTCTGGGGATTTGGAAGTGTACAACTTTGATGGACATGATTCTGCCTGCAACATATTTGATCACTAACCTTATTTTCTGGCTTCTCCCATTACCTGTAAAACCACCCAATATACTATATTTTCATTTCAGATATTAAATTTTCTCTAGTAATATTCTCTGTTTATCTTTTCCTTTACATCATTTCACATATTTTTAATTTTAATTTTATTTTTTAAATTTCAGCTTACATCCAATATTATTTTCTATTAGTTTCATATGTACAGCTTAGTAATTAGACAATCATATACTTTACAAAATAATCCTCCAATATTTTCCAATACCCACCAGGCACCATACGTAGTTATTACAATTTTATGGACTATATTCCCTATGCTGTAATTTACATCCCCATGACTGTTTTGTAACTACCAATTTGTACTCCTTAATCCCTTGCCATTTTTCACCCAGTCCCCCCAAATCTCCTCCCCTTTGCCAAAACCTTTAACATAATTTTTAGAGCTGCTTTAAGTCCTTGTCTGCTCATTTTGATACCTGGATCATCTTTTACCATTGTTTATTTCTTTTGACTATGAGTCATATTCTATTGTAAACTTGAGTAACATTTTTAGAGAATTTGGATTCTCTCATATTCCTCTGAAGAATGTTGGCATGAGTTCTAGCAGAGAGTAAAATGATGGAATAATCACACTGATTTCCAGGAGCTTATTTTATACTTTGTTAAGATGAGATAACTTGGGTTTTACCCTCATTCTTAAGATGAACCCTTTATTCCTTGCATATAGATTTTCTCCCTAAAATGTGGTTTTTCTGTGATTTCAATAGAAAGCCTGGGGTTTTTGTTTATCCTCTCTAATGTGGTGAAACTCAAACTTCTCCCCTTTTCTTCCTGGTAGTGGGGAGCAGCTGGAATTCTGCTCATCCTTTTCTAATAGCATGCTATTCTTTTCTGCTTGGCTTCTCTGTGTATTCCTTGAACACATTGAGTTCAGAGGACAATGAAGGATTTGAGAGGAGTCTGTATGGAAGTATGGCATCCATCCTGCTTTGGCTCTTCCCCTTCTTAGATCAATCAATATCTATTCATTTTTTCCAGCTATTTTAATAAGTCTAAACCTTCATCTTTGGGCAGTTTGTTACTCTATTACTCTTATTACTTTGATGGCTTTCAGTGAACCATATTCTTCATTATTCATGACCTCATGTAGATCACTCTCCTTTAATCTATACTGGTTTCATGACTTCTTGTCCAACAAAATGTGGAGGAAGTGATGTTTTAGCAGTTTTAAGTCTAGACATAAAGAAAATGTTCCAAGTTCTATTTCTTTCTGGGGATGCAAATTACCATATGAGAAGTCAACTACTCTGAGACTGACTTATGTAACACTAGGGGCCCACTGCATGAATTTGTGCACCTTGAAAGGAACTGTAGGCTGCGAGGCTGCAGTGGGCACAGGGGCAGGTCTCCGCCCATCCTCCATATCCCCACCCAGCCCCTCCTGCCATGGCCCCCAGTCCCCTCTCTGCTGGCAGCTCTGCTCCCACTGCCACTGCTCCCACACGCTGATGGTGCCAGTCCCACTCACACCCGTTGATGATGCAGAGCGATTGGGGCTGGCTCCAACAGCAGGTGCGAGCGGGGTCGGTGCCATCAGTGGGTGCAAGCGGTGGCTGCTGAACCGATGGCCTCTTGGGAGCAGGCGGAGGTGGAGAAGCCCTGAGGGGCGATCAGGGCCAGCAGCCACTGCTTGCACCCGCTGACTGCGCCGAGCAATTGAGACCGGCTCTGGGTGCCAGCAGTGGGTGCGAGCAGCGGCTCCAGCACTGGCTGCGAGTGCAAGCAGGGCTGGCTCTGGCCATGGGTGCGAGAGGCAGCTGCTGGACCCCATCACCCCTCAGGAGCAAAGGGAGGTGGGGAAGCCCTGAGGGGCGATTGGGGCCGGCAGCTGCTACTTGCACCTGCTGACTGTGCCAAGTGATTGGGACTGGCACCGGGAGCCAGCAGCAGGTGCAAGCAACAGCTCTGGCACTGGCTGCAGGTGCAAGTGGGGCCAGCACTGGCAGTGGGTGCGAGCAGGGCCAGTGCCAGCAGCAGGTGCAAGTGCTGGGCGGGACCACAGCGCGCGGGAGCAAAGAATTTTCAGTAACCACCGGAGGCTAGCCCTGATGACAGTACCCAGCACCCCACCTTGGTTTGGCACCCCCACTCACCTACTCCACCATCCCGCAGTGACCGACGCCCACCATGCTCAACACTCTCCCCCTGGTGGTCAACGCACATCATAGCGACTGGTTGTTTTCTTGTTCGGTTGTTCTGGTTGTTCCAGTTGTTCCACTTGATCCGGTTGTTCTGCTGTTTGGTATATTTGCATATTAGCCTTTTATTATATAGGTTGATAAAATTTGCCAGATGAAGAGGTGACAGGGAGAAGACACAAGACCCCAGCCTGCAACTGTAGCTTCACTCCCAGCTGAGAATGAACAGCCAACATCACAGTCATGTAAATGAGTGGTTTTATAAGTAAATCTTCTAGTCCCATTAGAGTTGTTTCAGGTGACCCTACATAAAGCAAAGATACGGGAGGACACTGGCGGCACAGAGACCATACCATCTTGAAGAACAGAACTGCTTGAGACTAGGATCTTAGCCTTGCCACCACCTAGTCTGATCTTGGTAGCAAACCAGGACCCGACAGCCGCTCTGATAAAAGACCTGCGACCACAGCTGCAGACCCAGGGACACCAAGACTCCAGGCACCCCAGCCATAGATTTCTGAGTCACAAAACCATTCCCCATCCCCCGCTGCCCCCGCTGCAGTGGCATAGGATCTGCCAGACTCTGGCTGCACAATAGGGTTTTCTGCACACGCACAGCAGCCGTACCTTGACCTGACTTTGAGCTTTGGTGTCGGACACTGAAAGTTTGTTTCTGGCACCCAGGTTCTGTTCCCAGGCAGGGAGACTGAGATGAATTTGACCCTAACTGCGCATCCTTAGGGAGGTTGTTTTCTGCGACCAGATCCCGCGCCCACACAGTGCAGCGAGATAGCGCTGAATTTGAACCTGGATTTGCACACTTGGGGAATTTGTTCCCCATGACTAGGCTCCACACCCAGGCAGGGGGACTGAGCTGAATTTGAGCCTAGCTGCGCATCCTTAGGAAGGTTGTTTTCTGAAACCAGATCCCGCGCCCATGCAGGGCATGGAGACAGCATTGAATTTGAGCCTGGACTAGCAAAGTCAGGGAATTTGTTTCCCATAACTAGTCTCTGTGCCCAGGCAGGGAGGCAGTCCAGAATTTGAGCCTAGCTGTGCATCCCTGGGAAGATTGTTTTCTGTGACCAGATCCTGCACCCACACAGGGCAGCGAGATAGCGCTGAATTTGAGCCTGGACATGCGATCTCGGGGAATTTGTTTCCTGCAACTAGGCTCTGCACCCAGGCAGGGAGGCTGAGCTGAATTTGAAAATAGGTGCATGACCTTGAGGAGATTGTTTTCTGCACTGAATTTGAACCTGGACATGCTAACTCAGGGAGTTTGTTTCCCTTGCCCAGGCTCTGTGCGAATTTCAGGGAGGCTGTGCTGAATTTGAGCCTAGGTATGCAACCTTGGGGAGATTGTTTTCCATGACCAAATCCCACGCCCACGCGGGGAGACAGCGCTGAATTTGAGACTGGGGGCGCAAACCCAGGGAGTTTGTTTCCCATGACCAGACCCTACACCCAAGCAGGAAGACTGCGCTGAATTTGAACCTGAACGTGCGAACCTGGGGAGTTTGTTCCTCATGACCAGACCCCATGCCCACACAGGAGGGCAGTGCTGAATTTGAGCCTGGGTGCATGGACAAGGGGAGTTTGTTTTCCACAGTGCACACCCATGTAACCAGACCCCATACCCACACTAAGCGGCAGTGCCACCTGACTTCGATTAAGGGCAAATGCACACAGAAGGCTGTTTACTGCAGGGCAGAAGTGAACCTCTTGCCAACACAGTGTGACTGTGCAACCTGGTCTCCCAAGCAGATCGGGGACCCTGAATCTCCACGCAAGAGGTAGCAATGAGCACCAGTGACTAGACTCTGTTCCTCATTGCATGCGCCTGGGACCCCTGATTCCCAGTACATTCACACTAAGAGCCAGCGACTCCAATTCTTGATGCATGCACACACAGTAACTCTGATTCTCAGTGCGAGGTAGCACCAAGCAACAGAGACTCTGATACTCGATTCTTGGTGCGGGCACAGGGAGCCTCTGACTCCTGACACGCACTAGGGGACTTTGATTTTTGGCACACGCCAGAGGGTTCTCTGTTTCATTGTGGTGCAGGCAGGGTCCCTGATTCAAGGTGCGCACACGAGACTATGCTAAGCACCTGTGACTCTGATCCAGGGAGAGCATGGCTCCCACGAACCCACAGCAGCAGCACATCTTGGTGTTAGAGCTCTTTAGTGACACTTGGCGGGGGGGTGCAAAACTCCCACTGCACAAGGCCCAGACCCCCGCAATTTGACATTTGAACCTTCTGGTAATAGTCAGAATGGGGAGACAATGAAACAACCCCAGAGGAAAGAAAAGGAGGAATCACCAAGAAAGGAAACAAGTGAAACAAAAGCATGCAACATGACAGAAAAATAATTCAGAGTAATTGTTATACAGATCATACACTGGATAGACAAGAAAATCAACAACTATCAATACACTGGATAGACTGCAAAAATCAGGAAGAAATGAAAAATTATATAGCTACAATCAAAAACACCATGGAAGGCTTCAACAGTAGACTAGAAGAAGCAGAGGACCAAATTAGTGAGTTAGAAGATAAAGTACAGAAACAAGCCCAATCAGAACAGCAACTAGAGAAAAAAAATAAAAATCAGGAGGAGAGCCTAAGGGAACTTTGGGACAATGCAAAATGAAATAACATACGTATAATAGGGCTGCCATAAGGACAAAAGAGCAGCAAGGATTAGAAAATTTATTTCAAGAAAGAATGACAGAAAACTTCCCTGATATGAGGAAAAAAAAAGTTACACAAGTACAGAGAGCCCCAAGCAAGATGAATCCCAAAAGACGCACACCAAGACATGCCATAATTACAATGGCAAATGTTATCGACAAAGAGAGAATTTTAAAGGCTGCAAGAGAGAGACAGAGAGTTACCTACAAAGGATCCCCCATCAGATTATCAAATGATTTCTCAACAGAAAAACATAAAGCTAGAAGGGAATGGAAGGAGATACACAAAGTGATGCAAAGCAAGGGACTGAATCCAAGAATACTCTATCCAGCAAGAATATCAATCAAAATTGAAGGGGAAATTAAGAGCTTCACAGACAAAAGAAAAGGCTAAGGGAGTTTATCACTACAAAGCCAGCAATGCAAGAAATGCTAAAGGGAATGCTGTAAAAAGAAGAAACAAAAAGGTAAGAAGGAACACAGCCACAAAAAATAAAAATGGCTACAAACAAGTACCTTTCAATAATAACTTTAAACATAAACGGACTAAATGCTCCAATCAAAAGACATTGAGTAGCTGAATGTATAAAAAAACATGACCCATATATATGCTGTCTATAAGAGACCCACCTCAGAACAAGGAACTCAAACAGACTGAAAGTGAAGGGGTGGAAAAATATCTTTCAGGCAAATGAAAAAAAAAAAAAGCTGGGGTAGCAATACTTATATCTGACAAAATAGACCTTTAAAGTGAAGATCATAAAAAGATATAAGGAAGGCCACTTCGTAATATTAAAGGGATCGATACAAAAGAGGATATAACCCTGGTAAACATATATGCACCCAATGCAGGAGAACCCAAATACATAAAAAATCTCCTGGAAGATATCAAGGGAGAGATCAACAACAATACAATCATAGTAAGGGACTTTAATACACCACTGATATCACTGGATAAATCCTCTAGACAAATAATCAGCAAAGAAACAGCAATCCTAAATGACTCACTAGATCAGATGGACTTAATTGACATCTTCAGAACATTTCACCCCAAAACCATGGAATATACGTTCTTCTCAAGTGCACATGGGACATTTGCAAAATAGACCACATACTGGGTCAAAAGCAAAGTCTCCCCAAAGTCAGGAAGATTGAAATCATACCAAGCATCTTCTCAGACCACAATGGAATAATATTAGAAATAAACTACAATTGAAAAAAGTCCAAAACACTTGGAACCTGAATAGCATGTTATTAATTATTGATGGGGTTACCAATGAGATCAAAGAAGAAATTAAAAACATCCTAGAAACTAATGACAATAAAAACACAACAATCCTAAACCTATGGGACACAAGGAAAGCAGTCCTGAGAGGGAAGTTCATAGCTCAACAGGCCTACCTCTAAAAAAGAAAAGAAAAAGAAAAAATGATAGTAAATCATCTAATGCTACAACTCAAAGAATTAGAAAGAGAGCAACAAGAAAAGTGCAGAGTGAGCAGAATGAAGGAGATAATAAAGATTAGAGCAGAAATAAATGACATAGAGACCAGAAAAACAATATGAAAGATCAACAAAACCAAGATCTGGTTCTTTGAAAGGATAAACAAGATTGATGAACCTCTAGCCAAGCTCACCAAGAAGCAAAAAGAGTGGACCCAAATAAACAAAATCAGAAATGCTAGAGGTGAAATAACAGACCCCACAGAAATAAAAAGGATTGTTAAAAAATACTATGAACAACTCTATTCCAACAAACTAGACAACCTGGAGGAAATGTACATATTCCTAGAAAAATGCAACCTTCCAAAACTCAATAAAGAAGATTCTAAAAATCTCAATAGGGTGATAAATGTGGAAGAACTTGAAGCAGTCATCAAAACACTTCCAGCAAACAAAGCCCAGGGCCAGACGGCTTCACAGGAGTTATACCAAACATTCAAGGAAGAACTAAAAGCTATCCTCCTCAGACTATTCCAAAAAATTCGAGAGGAAGGAACCCTCCCAAACTCATTCTATGAAGCCAGCATCACCCTAATACCAAAACCAGATAAAGACAACACAATGAAAGAGAATTACAGGCCGATATCCCTCATAAACATAGATGCCAAAATCCTCAAAAAATTCTAGCAAATCGGATCCAACAGTACATCAGAAAGATCATACACCATGACCAAGCAGGATTTATCCCATGGATGCAAGGATGGTACAATATCCACAAATCAATAAACGTGATACATCACATAAACTAATTGAGGGAGAAAAATCACATACTCATATCAATTGACACAGAAAAAGCATTTGACAAAATCCAACACCCTTTCATGATAAAAACTCTCAGCAAGGTGGGAATAGAAGGATCATACCTCAACATCATAAAAGCCATATATGACAAACCCACAGCCAGCATCACCCTCAATGGACAAAAACTAAAACCATTTCCCCTAAGAATAAGAACAAGACAGGGATGCCCACTCTCACCACTCCGGTTTGACATAGTACTGGGAGTACTAGCCAATGCAATCAGACAAGAAGAAGAAATAAAAGGCATCCAAATTGGAAAAGAAGAAGTAAAACTGTCCTTATTCGCAGATGACATGATACTGTACATAGAAAACCCTAAAGACTCCATCAAAACATTATTAGACTTAATAAATGAATTTGGCAAGGTAGCAGGATACAAAATCAATGCGAAAAATCTATGGCATTTCTATACACCAATAGTGAACTTACAGAAAGAGAGACTAAAAAAGCAATCCCATTGACCATCACACCAAAAAAGTTAAGATACCTAGGAATAAACTTAACTAAGGAGATAAAAGACCTATATGCAAAAAACTACAGGACACTGAAAAAAGAGATAGAGGAAAATATAAACAGATGAAAGAACATACCATGATCATGGATTGGTAGAATCAACATCATCAAAATATTCATATTACCCAAAGCAATCTATAGATTCAATGCAATCCCCATTAAAATACAAATGGCGTATTTCACAGACCTAAAATAAACTCTCCAAAAATTCATCTGGAATAAAAAAAGACCCCAAATAGCTGCAGCAATCCTGAGAAAGAAGAACAAACTAGGTAGGGTCTCAATACCAGATATCAAGCTGTATTACAAAGCCACTGTACTCAAAACAACCTGGTACTGGCACAAGAACAGACATACAGATCAATGGAATAGAATAGAGAACCCAGAAATCGACCCAAACCACTATGCCCAATTAATATTTGACAAAGGAGGCATGAACATATAGTGGGATCAAGACAGTCTCTTCAATAAATGGTGTTGGGAAAATTGGACAGATACATGCAAAAAAATGAAACTAGACAACCAACTTACACCATACACTAAAATAAACTCAAAATGGATAAAGGACTTAAACATAAGATGGGAAACCATGAATATACTAGAGGAATCCACAGGCAGCAAAATCTCAAACATATGCAGAAGGAATTTCTTCACTGATACTGCTCCTAGGGCAATGGAAGCTAAAGAGAAAATAAACAAATGGAACTATATAAAAATAAAAATGCTTTTTCACAGCAAAAGAAACCATCAACAAAACAACAAGAAAGACCACTACATGAGAGAACATATTTGCCAATGTTATCCCCGATAAGAGTTTAATCTCCAACATTTATAAGGAACTCATGCACCTTAACAAAAGGAGGATAAACAATCCAATCAAGAAATGGACAACGGATCTAAATAGAAACTTTTTGAAAGAAGACAGAAGGAAGGCCAAGAAACATATGAAAACATGCTCAAAGTCACTAATTATCTGAGAGATGCAAATCAAAACGACAATGCGGTACCATCTCACACCTGTCAGAATGACTATCATCAACAAATCAATAAAGGACAAATGTTGGCAAGGATGTGGAGAAAAAGGAACCCTCGTGCACTGCTGGTGGGAATGCAGATTGGTGCAGCCACTGTGGAGAACAGTATGGAGTTTTCTCAAAAAACTAAAAATGGAACTCCCATTTGACCTAGTAATACCACTTCTAGGAATATATCCCAAGAAACTAGAAACATCAATCAGAAAGGATATATGCACCCCTATGTTCATAGCAGTACAATTTACCATAATTTTTGGAAACAGTCTATGTGCCCATCAGCAGATGAGTGGATTAAAAAACTGTGGTTCATCTACACAATGGAATACTATGCTGCACTATAAAAGAAGGAATTCCTACCATTTGCAACAACATGGATGGAACAGGAGAGCATTATGCTAAGTGAAATAAGCCAATCAGAGAAAGATAAATATCACATGATTTCACTCAGCTATGGAAAATAATGAACAACATAAACTGATGAACAAAAGCAGATCCAGAGACAGGGAAGCATCGATCAGACTGTCAAACCTCAGAGGGAGGGTTGGGGAGGGGAGGGGTGGGTGAGGTTAAGGGGGAGAGATCAACCAAAAGACTTGTATGCATGCATATAAGCCTAACCAGTGGACACAGACAACAGGGAGGTGAGGGCATGAGTGGGGGGAGGGTTGGGAAGGTAATGGGGGTGGGGGGGAGATGAGGAAAACATATAATACCTCAATCAATAAAGAAATTAAAATGAAAAAAATAAATATATTTGAATCTGCCCACCCCCTAAAATAGCAAAGATAATCTGTTCCCAGCAAACCTTACCTAACTTGTAGAATTTATTTTTCCCTATTCTTATTTTAAAAATTAATTATATATATTCACACTTTTGAAAAATAAACAACACTGAAGTACATAAATAAAAATTGATATTACTTATATGCTGTTCACACACAGCTACTTCCATGCCAAAATTAATTTCCAGTGACACATGGATTGATATATATCCACCAAATGATTTTACATATATATGCATTCTTATAAGTTCATATATATTCATTTTTAACATAAGTCAAGTTATATAACTGGCCAGCATAGCTTAGTGGTTGAGTATTGACTTATGAACCAGGAGGTCATGTTCAATTCCCAGTCAAGGCTCATGCCCGGGTTTCAGGCTAGATCACCAGTATGGGTGTGCAGGAGGCAGCCAATCAATGGTGCTTTCTCATCATTGATGTTTCTATCTCTCTATCCCTTTCTGTTCCTTTCTGAAATCAATAAAAAATATTTTTTAAAAGTACTATTTGGCCCTTACTGGTTTGGCTCAGTGGATAGAGCATTGGCCTGCAGACCAAAGGGTCCCAGGTTCGATTCCAGTCAAGTGCAGGTACCTGGGTTGCAGGTTCCTCCCTGGCAAGGGCCCTGGTCAGGGCTCATGTAGGAGGCAACCAATCGATGTGTCTCTCTCACATTGATGTTTCTCTCTGTCTTTCCCGCTCTTTAAAAATCAATGGAAAAATATCCTCAGGTGAGATTTTAAAAAAATGTACTATTTGTATTTTCATATATACACAGCTATGTTTATATGCACACATATATTTATGTTGATATATATCTTGGTCACTTTTATATAACTATCAACATCTATAATAATAAAAGTGTAATATGCTAATTAGACTGAACGTCCTTCCAGACAACCTTCTGGATGAAGCCGAGACTGCAAGGGAAGCCCGGGTCCTGGGTGCCTGCTGGTGGCCAGAAGGAAGCCCGGGTCCTGGGTCCCAGAGGGAAGCCACTGCCAGCAGCCAGGGGAAGAAAGGCCTACCCTTGCACGGATTTTGTGCATCGGGCCTCTATTAGGTATTAGGTATATAAAACATTTACCTTGTTTGATTTAACTGTTGTATTATTTTATCTTATACTTTGTGCTAAGTATGTGCCAGAATTTAAGGATGGGCATATGGGCATTATTAACTTTGGGAGTCACTAACACTGCTCTAACTAACTTCCTTGTTAAGGACATGTACACACACAAACACACATATTTATGTAAATATTTTTGTATGATAGATTCCTACATGTGGAACTATTGATTTGAGAAATTTAATGTTAAGGGTTTATTTCTAATTGAGGTATATTTGACATATAACATTGTATAAATTTAAGGTGCAAAGCATATAAATTTGAGACACTTATGTATGTAATATGATTGCCATTGTAGTGATAATTATGTAATGTGTAGTAACTCTATCACATTACACAATTATTATTTATTTTTAGTGGTGGGGATAATTAAGGTCTAATTTCTTATCAAGTTTGATTATACTATATAGTATGACTCAAATGTGAAATCTAAAATAGTCAAATTTGTAATGTTATAGAAGAGCAAAGAAAAACCAAGCAACGCTTAGAGAAATGGAGTTACACAGCTTATTATGCCGGCAGGCTCAGAGGAGATGCCTCTCAAATACTGAGCAAAGCAATCTGGTAGAAGCTTTTCCTTTATATCTTTTTGGTTTCTTTGTCCCCCAACTATGGATGGGACTTCCAGACCTTTCGGGGACTTTGCAAAATGCCCCATGTGTAAAAATGAGGGTCGTGAGACCATACCTAAGGGCCTGGTCTGGCACCAGCACTGACAGCCCTCTCGGGGTGTGTGTATTGTTTTACGATTTATGGCCTCTGTAACATGAGCAAACAGGCAACAAATCTTGCTAGCCCAGACTGCAGGAAAAGGGGCAATAGGTTATATTTTACCATCTGGGTTACATTGTTCCGCTTGAGGAAAGTTCCCTTAGAGGAAAGCAGATGTTATAGAAAGAATTAGCCTTTAGCCTTCTCAGTAAAAGTTTGTAAGATTGTGGTTAACAGGGATGGGAGGTGGGGGAAATGACAGATATTTAGGGGCAAAAACTTGCAATGAATAGTACATAAGTTGTAGAGATTTAATCCACAGTACCATAAATACAGAAACTTTAATCTTTTAAAGTATAGTTAGATACTGTAAGTTGCTGTTCATATTAAAGTCATGCTTAAGGGTATTAATATCACAAACTCTTTCTACACTAAATACTGTGAATCTAAAATCTACTTTTGCCAATATTATAAGCAAAAGTGACATCTCACTTCCATTTCGGTTTATATATTATTGATATTTAGTGAGTTATGCTTTTTCTAATATTTAACTGCCCATGTGCATTTCCTTTTCTGTGACTTGGTCATACGTGAAATTTGTCCAATTTTTAAGTTGTGGTTGTAATTTTTCTATTAATTTTTATTAGTTTTTAGACAAATTATGTATGGCAACTATTTGTCTCATATATTTTTCAAGTATTTTCTCCAAATTGGTTGTGTTTTGTTTATTTTTTAATCCTATATAATTTTAAAAAGTTTTATATAACCAATGATACTATTCTGTTGAAATGTACTTTTCAGGTTCAAGAAAATGGGAAGTAAATTGCATCTCTTGATGGGGTATATCAAGGTTCTGCAACAAATACTGGATCAGAAATATTTCTCTTGAACTTTTTTGAAAATACAATCTTCCACAAGTTGCATTTCAAAATCTGCTTTTAATAAATAGGTGGGCAGGTAGGTAGACAGACCACAAAACAGATAAACAGATAGATATATATTGATATTGGAAGGAAACTTAAGTTCAAAATAATTTTCCCTCAGAACTTTGAATTGTTTTTCAAATTCAGAATTCAGTTTTTCTGAAAGAAAACCTAATGCCACTTTGATTCTTTCTTCATTGTAAATAAACTAGGTAGTGTGTGTGTGTGTGTGTGTGTGTGTGTGTGTGTGTGTGTGTGTGTGTTTGGTTGTGAGCTTGCTTATTTTTATTCTGCAGCTTTTTTATAATTGTACTATTATCTTTTTGTTTTAAAATGTCACCACATTGAGTCTACTTGTCTTTTTTTGTACTGTATCTTGTGGCCACTGTCAATGTGAAAACATGTATTCCTTCAGCTCTGAATCATCTTACTCCTTTCATATGCTCTTGTTGTTTTTAAGTATACACATGCTAAGTCCTTACTGGGACTATCAACATTTTTGTTTTGCATTTGGAGGGAAACTTTCTATCTTAATATCAAGATTCTATTCCTTTAAAAATTGGTCTTTATAAAAATGTGAACCTCGAGGCTAAAATTAATTTTAGTAATCTCTTTAAACACCCAAAATAACCAGTATACTCATTGCCTTTTTTGACATTTTATGTGTCTTAAAAATATTTATACATGATTATGACAAACTGCCTAATTTTAACTCAAAAATTTGTCCACATTAATGTGTTTTAAAATGTTGTATTCAGTTTTGGGTAAGTAAATACACATTTTGACACACCTGGAAAAAGTTAAGTTCTATGGCTATCAGAGAGACATTCTGTCTGGTATGGCTCTGTTTCTTGGACACAATCTTTCAGTTCACTCATTTTATCTTCTGCTTTGACAATTTGGTTACTTTTTCATAACTGAATTTTATAATTTGATGATCACTGTTTATTCTTTCTTATCATAGTTTATTTTTGTTGTGAATGCTATATTACGCTATATAAATGCTATATTATGCTCTCCGTTTCTCAAAGTTATTGCTTATATTTATTTAAAACTTTTCTTTTAACTCTGTTCATTGGAAGATATTTTCTATATTTGCTTGTTTAGACCCTTTCAGAATGTTCCTTTTTCTCACAAGTAGGTGATTTTAGATTATCTGTTCTTATTTTCTCTTGAGGTTCAATTTGAATAGTACATTCCTTCAGTCAAAATAAAAATTTCATTATGCCTTTTTAGAAGCTTTTTCTTGCATGTATTCTTGGTTGGGATTTATTCAGGACTCAATTTTTCAATTAACTCAATTCAATTTCTTTGCCATTTTATAATAATCCCTCATAATTTCTGGTTTACACACACACACACACACACACACACACACACACGATACTAAGTAAATACATTTGTATATACTAAGTGCTAACCAATAAAGATTTGAAACTGTAAAACAGATTAAATTTGAGTTTAAAATATTCAAATTTGGGAAGATATGGATTTAGGTAGCAACACAAACTGTGCTTTGAAGAGAACAAAGAAAGGCAGGATTTATTAAGGCAGAAATTACAAAGGAAAATTTTCCTAATGGCTGTCTATATAACCTGGGTTGATGACTAGTTCAGGAAGTATTGGCCAGGTTTGAGTGGTAAGATTCTGAGGTAAGCAAGTTCTAGGATGTGTCCCTAAAGCAAGCACAAAAGTCCAAGAGTTCAAACCTCATTTAGGTCCTCTATGCAAATGAAGAATACTGGCTTGTAGGGAGTGGTAATAGGGTCAAGCCTGGGACTGACCTGTGGCAGAGCCACATGCAAGCCAGCTTGGAGGGCAGAGCCCTCCTATCATAATTAAGCTTGACCTTATAGTCTCCCTTGTTCCTAGGTAGCTAATGGGCTGTGGGAGGTGCAGCAAGTGCTGCCAAAATAAGGCTTGAGTAAAGAAATAGATTTGAAACTCGCAAGAACATAGTAAACATGTTTTGCTTTGTGTGTTCTGACTATAAAATAAAGCTCCAACTAACAGGCTGTGTCACTGTTTCCTCATCCAGGCAGTGATTCACCTGGTCCCAACTGTATTCTCTTGTCTGTCTTCTTTAATCCTTCACCCCACCCCTCCTCAGGTTCACTGCTGGCCATGCTGGATATGGTTCACTGGCTGGTGAACAGGATTGGCTTCTTTTAAAAATGAAGAGTACAGATGGTCTGGGTGTCATAATGGCGAGGGAGTAAAGTTCAAAATGTGGACTTACAGCTGGTCAAAAGTTCATAGGTTGAACAAGCATAAGGCAGCTTTTTTTGTGACATCGACATCTGATTCCATTTTAGTGTCCTTGACATAAACATATATATAGATATACGTATGATATATACCTTACTGATGACATATTTGCTTTAGCTTTATAATTCTTTAACACTTGTTTTTATTAAGTACACAATATTTTCATTTGCAAAACAGGAACATTTATATGCATTGTGTCATTTAGATCCAGTTTCCACCTATTTTGCAACCTTTTAAATAAAACGATTACTATAAATTTTATATCTTTTCTTTTCTTTGTGAGATAAAACTTATTTATTAATAGATAACCACTTACCAAAAATATTTATATCTTTTTATTACATTAACACCCAATTCCTATGTGTAGATTTTTGTCCCCACACCATGAAGCAATTATTCAACACCAGCTGGGTGTTCTTAACATTCAAATCAATTCTAACACAGGAGGTAGCATCAGATTCTACATGTTGAGGGCTACAAGTTGCCCTCTACCTCAGAATCCAATAGCAAGTCCAGGTTGTCACCTGTGCTTTTGACCTACTAGCTATAAACCAAAGATTCCAATGTCCCTTTCCTTGGTTTTAATTAATTTGCTAGATCAGTTCATAGGACTATGAAACACATTACTTACTAGATTATTGGTTTATTATGAAGTTATATAACTCAGTGATATAGAAAAGATGCATAGAGCAAGGTATAGGAAAGGGTGTTAAGGCTTCCAGACCTCTTCAAGTACTTCACTCGCTCCAAATCTGCACTTACTCACCATCTGGGAAGGCCTCTGAACCCTGATCTTTTAGATTTTTGACTGATTAAATAATTGACCCTTGGCAAACTCAATGTCCAACTCCTCTCCACTTCTCTGTAGGTGGAGAATGGGGGCAAGGGTAGGACTGAAAGGTCTAGCTCTCAAATTGCATGGTTGGTTCTCCAGGCAACCAGCCACCATCTTTATGAGCTTTCTAAAATTCACCTATTAACGTAATATAAGATTCCTTTAATACTTTTCTCACATAGGAAATTCCAGTAATTTTTAGGAGCTCTCTGCCAGGAATGAGGATGTAGTTTTTTATTATAAATCACAATATCACAACTAATAATTATTTTTAAATTATACATCCCTACATATAAGAAGGTGAACTAAGGGTAGCATTGTTGAAACATAACCTGCATTATAACATAAATTTTAATCCAGATACAGTCATTTTTTAGCAGAAATAATTGAATGTCATTTGACATTTTATTATTTGTATTTCCAGATTTAAAGTACAGATGTAATCTATGACAGAAGCCCAGCCCTATTTTTCTCATTGGATAATCTAAATGTCAAATTAAATGACTGTAGTGAAATTCTACTACAGATTAAGATCATGAATATAAAAGGTATTACTGTTATGCCCAGAGTTCAGGATCCCCAATAATCAACCACCAGGGAGCCTTTTCTCCGATGCAAAAGCAAAGAGTCTATTCAAACCCAGGTTTGGCTCCCAGCCTCTTTCTGGCATAGCAGTTAGACCAAAGAGAGCGAACCCCGGGAGAGCGGTAGGTTATAAAGGGTTGGTCACTTGGGTGGGCTTAGGGAAGTGACGTGGGTTACAGAGATTGTCTAAATTGGACTGAGTCTACTTCTCTATATTCCTATTGGCAGGTTTATGCAACTGTTACATTCTCGCGGTTTTCTAAGAAAAAGGAGTCATATACATAGTTACACAGGATGGAGGGTACAGTACATTTTGTGCTGGCCTGCTCTGCCCTTTCATTCCCCCCTTGTCTTGGGACACCCGGCTCAATCATGAGACGGTTTGCATTTTTATTTTGTCTCTTATTTCTAGCTAAGGTCTCTAGTACTACAGTCCGCAAAAGTACTGTCTACAGTGAATTCCAGTTCCTCTCCTGCAGGTATCGAGTCTCCTCCTGGCCTGCATGGAGCCCAGGCTAGGGATTTCACGGGTGGTTGCCAGGATCCAGGCCGTTTCCTGGTGCAGGAGCTGGGAGTGGTGTAGCCAGGTCTGGGTGCTGTCTACTTCAACAGCCGTGGGCGTGCTCAGGATAACAGTGTAGTGTCCCTTTTAGGTTGGGGTGAGTCCTTGGGCAGTGAACTTCTTTACCCACACCGAGTCCCTGGGCTGGAAGGGATGTACAGGGTCCGCGGTGGGCACTGGCAGAGCATCGCGAACAAGCTTATGGGTGGCTCTCTGGGTATACTGCAGAGCCTGTAAGGACTTGAGTAAGGGAATGGTTATGAATTCCAGATTTCAGTTTCTCGCTGACCCTGGAAAGGAAGGGGGGGGAGGTCTATCATATATGATCTCTAAAAGGGGGAAACCCCTCCCAGTAGGGGGTACACATGGCCCATAAGAGGGTGAAGGGCAGGAGGTTGGTCCAGTTTTCACCGGTTTCTAGGATAAATTTAGTTAAATTCTTCCTCTTTTGAGTCTTGCTCATGCCTGTCCTAAGGCTTGAGCTATATTTTGAGATATTTTGGCTACAAAGGCAGGGCTGCTATCTGATCCTATGACTACTGGAAGCCTGAATCTAGGTATAATCTCCTAGCAACTATAGAGGCAGTTTCTGTCCTAGTGGGGTATGCTTCAACCCAACCCGAGAAGGTGTCTATGAGAACTAGCAGATACTTGTACTCTGATGCTGGTGGCTTAATTTCTGTGAAATCTACCTCCTAATGCTCTCCTGGGGAATTTCCCTGGGGCCCAAATTCCCAGGGGGACCTTCTTACCTTGCTTAGTATTTACCTGTGCACAGACACTACTTCTAGTGACTATGCTTCTAATTACCTTATCTACGCCTATGTGGGTAGCCTGGTGTAATTGGGCAACTAACGTCTGACCTAGAGCCTCTGGGACCAACAGTCTGTCATCTGGTAGGGTACACCAACCATCCGGTCCTTTGATGGCTTGCTTCTGTTCTGCCAATTCCTCTTTTTGTTTGGTGTAAGAGGGGGTCTGGGTAGGTCCAGGTCCGGCAGGGTTACTAAAACTTGTAAAGGCCCCACTGGTTTTTGGGCGGCTTCCTTGGCAGTATGGTCTGCAGCTCTATTTCCTCTGGCTTCAATTGTCTCCCCTTTCTGATGTCCTTTGCAGTGCACTATTGCAACTGCCCTTGGGAGCCAGATGACCTTTAATAAGGCTAAAATCTCTTCCTTATTTTTAATGTCCTTTTTCACTGCAGTTGGTAACCCTCTTTCCCGGTGGATGGCACTGTGTCCCCATCGGAGGGCCTGGATTAAGGCCAAAAGCTCGACTTTTTGTGCCATGGTTCCCCTATTCAGGGACTGCGCCCAAATGGTGCGGTCCAGGGTGACTATCGCTGCTCCTGCATATCGGATGCCATCCTGAACATAACTGCTTCCAACCGTGAACAGTACCTTGTCTGGTGATGATAGCAGGACATCTGTCAGGTCTGGGCGAGCTGTTCGTACTGCGTCTGTTACCTCTGTGCAGTCATGAATGGGTTCCTCTAGGTCATCATCTGGGAGCAGGCTGGCAGGGTTGATGGCCAGTGTCTTATGGAACCGGATGCGGGGCTGGTCCAGGAGAAGAGCTTGGCACTGGGTGATCCTGGTGTTTGACATCTATCTCTCCAGAGCACCTCGAAGGAGGGCCTCCACAGCATGGGGTGTTGTCAGGGCTAGTTCCTGGCCCAGAGTCTGCTTATCTGCCTCCTTCACCAGCAATGCTGTGGTGGCCACTGCCCAGAGGCACGCTGGCCACCCTGCTACCACGGGGTCTAGCCTCTTAGACAGATAGGCAACAGGTCTCTTCCAGGGACTTAGAGTCTGAGTGAGAACCCCTTTGGCAATGCCCCTTACCTCACTCACGTAAATATGGAAGGGCTTCGTGACGTCCAGCAAGGCTAGGGCAGGTGCTGAGATGAGAGCCTTCTTTAGCTCCTCAAAGGCCCGTTGTTCCACTTTGGTCCAGTTCAGTGGCTACGTTCCCCCAGTACTTGAGTCTAGAGGTTTAGCAATCTCCGCAAACCCCAGTCTACAGTCCTCCTTGATGTCTAAGGAAAACAGGCAATTTGTCCGGTTGTTCCCAGGACTGATGTCTTCTTAGAGGTTACGGGTCCCATCGGCTCTGTCAAGACTGAATAGGCTGCCCCAGTGTCCACCAGGAAACTAAGAGGTTTGCCCCCCACTTGTAAGGTTACCCTGGGGGCTTAATGGAAAGGAACCCCGGTCCTGTCAGTCCTTTTCCTCTAAGTTAAAGACCCTTGAAGTCTGAGTCTCCCCTTTCTGCTTCTCTAGCTAACCTGCCAGGAGATTTTCTCTTCCAGTGCCTCTGCTTCTTACAATAGGCATATTAATTCCTTCCTATTTGCTGCTGGCCTTTTCTTCCTTCCAATATTTCTCTGTTCCCCTTCTCACCACATATACAAACCTTCACAAATTTCACAATTTCAAATTAGCCTTCAAACCTTCTTTCTATGTCCTTCAAAAATGCATAACCATGCCTCAAACCTTCTATTATTTTAAAATATTTAGAAAAGGCAGAGGGAGAAGGGAGCAGGCCCAGCAGTTTGAATTTCAAACTGCCACGTTTTTCCTACAGATAAGAATCTCAGATTCTGATAAGCCTGGAAAGGGGAATTTCTAGCTGCCTCCTTTAAGCCCCCTAACAGAACACCGTGAAAAGTGTCCAAGGAGTCCCTGAGTGTTCTTGGGTCTCATTGGGGCAGAGGGGGTCACAAAGGAATTTCCCTCCTCGTTGCTGCCTCTAGCCACTTAAAACAACCCCTGGAGGGGATGGACACCGGGTGGGCGGAGGCAGGGAGCACTGCAGCGGCGCGGGTCCCAGGTGGCGAAGGAAGGGTCCCACCGAGGCATTTTCATCTGGCAATCTACTCTCTGTTCCCACTGGGAAAAGCGCTTGCCTCCTGCTAACGAAGGTGGCATGGGGGAACCGGTGACCCCTACACTGTAATCAGACTCCCTGACCTTTCTAAAAAGCCACTCTGCTTGAGTGTGTTTCTATTAAAAATTACTGATTTCAAAATTATAGCTTAAGAGTTGCCACACACACACAAGGACCAAGTGGCCCACAAAATATTTTCCTTTTCTTTTAAAGGTTTTACAATGTATATTAATCACATCAAACTTAATGGCCAATTGAGACAAACACTTCTGAGACCTTTCCTCCACCACTGATTAAGACTGGGTGGTGGCAGGTGTTAGAAATAAGATTCATTTAGGTTTTGAGCTTGCTGGGCAGACTTGGTTACTTTGCCAGCTCCAGCTTCCTTCTTATAGTTAATTTTAGAATGTGGTCCCTGCCTTAAATCTCTTTGGACTACAATTGTTATAACTTCATATCTTCAAATTAATAAACATAGACAGAAATGTTGCTAGGCAGGCTGATTCCCCCTCTGACAGAGAGAAAACACCCCTGGGAAAAAAGAATCTCAGTGGCCACTCGGGGGGGGGGGGGGGGTTTGCTACCTGTCAGAGCACTCAGCCTTAAACAAATTAAATGTTTCTTATTTATTTTCACAGACTTCTATATATGAACAAATAATTATAACCAGGCAGACAAACAAAATATCTAACAAACATCCGCCCTTGTATTATTTCGGTAAATAAGTATTCTTACAATCTTGAGATCTAAGCAGATAACAGGAACACTGCCTCTAAGTCCCCTGATGGGGGCCTCCCTTTCCTACATCCTAGGACAGGATTCCTGACTCATGTTGGATAAAGGAAACAAGATTAATAGACTTGCAAACTCCGAGGCCCGCCACAGCTGCTTTTTCTGGCTTCTGCCACAGGCCAGTGGGCGGGGCCAGTGTGTTGAAGAAAATATTAAAACCACTCAATGTCCTCTAAGAGTATTTCAACTAACTGACAACAAACTGACAAAACCTTGACAAATCAAAACTCAACAAATAATATATATTTAGGGCCCAAATATGACAGAAAACATAAGACAAAAAGACAAAACAAACAGTCCTGATACCAACATGACAAAACAGAAAACAAACACCTGTTGAGAGGGAGAGCCTCCAGCCCCTTCTGGGGGGGTCCCTCTCTCCTCTCGCAGGAGGAGATTTCTTGTGAGCTAAAAGCCTGGATGGCCTCCTGAAAGAAAAGATCTTTAATCTAGTTACAGATGCTATTAGAATCAGGTTGAGAGAGGAAGGGAAAGACCAGGTTATGTCCTCTATGAGGATCCTAATAACTGAAAACAGTAAGTTAAACAAACGGTTAACGGGGTCTATAAAGAGTTAATAATAACTTTAGCCTTAGTTCCACATTGGACTATGATGTCAAAGGCAGGAAAAGGGCCTGTAAATCTCTCCACCCTGTGAAGCTGTTAGCCCCGTTCCGGGAGTCTCCGAGCACCAAAAGAGATAAGAAACCTACAAATAAAAGTGAAACGTTATAAATGTATACTTTTAAATCAACCCTAGGACTTTAAAATTCAATTTAATACAGTAAATTTACAAATCAGAGCAAACTGAAACCTTCATTTATACAAACAGAGGAATTTTTATCATCTAAGTGGGCTGATTCCCTCTCTGATGGAGAACAAAGGACTCTGAGAAAAAGGTGTCTCAGCAGCTGCTAAAGACCTTTGTATTCCACCACAGCAGGTCCACCCTATCTTTAAATAAATTAAACAGCAGAAAGAGATAACAAATGCTCTCACATTTATATTTATATACCAAACAGTCTGAGTTTTTGACTCCTACTAGATATTTACCAGAGTTTAAACAGTCACCTGATTAATTTGTCTGAGGAAGCTCTATGGCCTCCGGAGGTGGGGGGGGATTAAGCTCCCCTTTCCACTCAGAGTGGACTGAATCTGTCCCATCATGTCCGTCCAGTAAGTCCACAGAAGTCCACAGAAACCAAACAGACAAAGACACCCAGGAACAGCTGGACGATGGCTGTGCGACAACCAGCGGGAGTGACACGCTTCTTCCCAGAGGTTTGAGGGGAAGCCACTCCCCTCCAGATGGGGGTTTTTATGCCCCTCCAGACGGAGGATCAAAGCATCCTCTGACTCCTCCCACCCGAGGTCTGCCAGTGCGTCCACTTAGACCGTTTCGGACACTACAGGCTTCAGAAGCGAGCTCACACAAAACAGAACAGACAATACAGACAATGTACAGACACTTACCGCAGTCAGTCAGACTCTCCAGATCAGGGTCCCTCGTGGGTATTGGGATCCCGGACGAGCCCCCAAATGTTATGCCCAGAGTTCGGGGTCCCCAATAATCAACCACCAGGGAGCCTTTTCTCCGATGCAAAAGCAAAGAGTCTTTATTCAAACCTGGGTTTGGCTCCCGGCCTCTTTCTGGCATAGCAGTGAGACCAAAGAGACCGATCCCCGGGAGAGCGGTAGGTTATAAAGGGTTGGTCACTTGGGTGGGCTTAGGGAAGTGACGTGGGTTACAGAGATTGCCTAATTTGGACTGAGTCTACTTCTCTACATTCCTATTGGCAGGTGTATGCAACTGTTACATTCTCACGGTTTTCTAAGAAAAAAGAGTCATATACATAGTTACACAGGATGGAGGGTACAGTACATTTTGTGCTGTCCTGCTCTGCCCTTTCAATTACTTTATTTTTTCTTGTGAAATTTAAATCTATATGAGAAAAAGAATAATTTTTAATATTTCATATGTATCTTCTACCTATATCATGGATGAATTACTGAGAATTCATCAAACATTTCACACTTTTATGTTTGATGGTTTCTCATAGGATGATCCCTCTGCTTAGATCTGACTCCTCTTCAGGCTGATTCATATTCTTCAAAACTAAGTTACTTGTTTTCTTTTTTAAAAAAAATATTTACTGTTATTTTTTTTTAATATTTATTACAGAAGTCCCTCTTTTTTCCCCCATTGCCCCTCTCCCCCCAGTTCCCACCCCACCCCAAGCCTTCACCATACTATTGTCTGTGTCCATAGGTAATGCATATATGCATATATGATCTTTGTTTAATCGCTTCCCACCCCACCCCTCTTCCCTCTGAGAATTGTCAGTCTGTTCCATTTCCATGCCTTTGATTCTATGTTATTCACCAGTTTATTCTGTTCATTAGATTTCTTACTCATTTATTTTGATTTTTAGATTCAATTGTTTATAGGTATGTATTTGTTTCTATTTTGTTGTTCATATTTTTTATTTTTTTATTTTTCTTTTTCTTCCTCTTCTTAAAGAATACCTTTCAACATTTCATATAATGCTGGTTTGGTGGTGATGAACTCCATTAGCTTTTTCTTGTCCGTGAAGCTCTTTTTCTGACCTTCAATTCTAAGGGAATGCCCATATGACTGTCAGCTGATTTCTCAACAGAAGCTATGCAGGCCAGAAGGGAGTGAAAATAATTGAAGGTCATTTAAAATTGAAGCTATCAGTTACATGTTTTTAAGTGTTTTGGGTACATACCTGGGTCATATGGTAACTTTATTCTTAATTTTTTTGAGGAATAATTCACAAAGGTGCACCCCTATATTTACTGCAGCATTATACACTGTGACCAAGACATGGAGACAACCAAAATGTCCTGTGATAGAGACTGGATAAAGAATAAGTGGTACAAATACACAATGGAATACTACTCAGACATAAGAAAAGATGAAATACTGCCATTTGAGACAACATGGATGGACCATGAGAATATTAAGCTATGTGGAATAAGTCAGAAATAGCTAAAAACCATATGATTTCACTCATATGTGGAATATAAAATGAAAAATCTTGGATAAAAACAGCAGTGTGTTAGTTGCCAGAGGAAAGAGAGTGGGGAAGTGAGGGTGGGGTATGAAAGATTATTTGACTCTTGGTGGTGGACACACAGTACAATATACATATCTTGTATCATAGAAATGTACACTTGAAACCTATATGATCCTATTACCTAATGTTACCCCAATAAATTTAATAAAAAATTAAAGATGTGCCTCTTCCTGGCATTGGTCCTCTATAGCTCAACCTCAATTTTCTGGGCAACCTGCAGACAAGATGAGCTCCATGAGAGCAGGAACCCTAGGACTTTTCCTTTGTTTTTCTGACACATAGTAGTGATAATGTAGTATTTATACCATCACTTTCCTAGGTAATAAATCTATACTAACAAAAGCCTAGGTGGCATCTTGCTCTCATGTAATAAGATGGTTGCCCCCACATCATCACAATATGGCTGCCACAAGATGGCCACCACAAGATGGCCACCCCCATGTCATCACAAGATGGCTGCATCCACATCATCACAAGATGGCCGCCCCCACGTTGTCACAAGATGGCCACCACAAGATGACTGCAACAAGATGGCCGGCAGGGGAGGGCAGTTGGGGGTGATCGGGCCGGCAGGGGAACATTAAGCTATGTGGAATAAGTCAGTCAGAAAAAGCTAAAAACCATATGATTTCACTCATACGTGGAATATAAAATATTAGGCATCAATTGGGCCAGCAGGGAGCAGTTAGGAGGTGATCAAGTTGGCAGGCAGAAGAAGTTAGGGGCAATCAGGCAGGCAGGCTAGCGGTTAGGAGCCAGCAGTCCCAGATTGTGAGAGGGATGTCCGGCTGCCGAGATTAGGCCTAAACCAGCAGTCGGCCATCCCCCGACGGGTCCCAGATTGGAGAGGGTGCAGGTTGGGCTAAGGGACACCCCTTCAGTGCACAAATTTCATGCACCGGGCCTCTAGTCCTATATAATAAAAGGCTAATATGCAAATATACCAAACGACAGAACAACCGAACAACCGGTCGCGATGACATGTACTAACCACCAGAGGGCATGTGCAGAACATGGTGGGTATCAGCAGCATGTGGCAGAGCACGGAACATGGTGAGCATCAGCCATGGCAGGATGGTGGAGCATGTGAGTTGGGGCATCAGACCAAGGTCACTGTCATTGGGGCGAGCCTCTGGTGGTTACTGAAAATTCTTTGCTCCTGCTTACCACGGTACCACCCAGTGCTTCCACCCACTGCCAGCGCCAGCCCTACTTGTATCTGCTGCTGACACCCGGTTCCGGCCCTGATCTCTAGACTCTATCAGTGGGTGTGAGCAGCAGCTGCTGGCCCTAATTGCCCCTCAGGGCTTCTCTATTTCCCCCTGCTCCTGAGGGGCAATCGGGGTCAGCAGCCACCTCTCACTCCCGCTGCCGGTGACAGCCCTGTTTGCACTCACTGCTGGCACTGGCCCCAATTGCTCCACACTGTCAGCGGACACAAGCAGGCCATCAGCATATGGGAGAAATGGCAGCAGGAGTGGAGCAGGGCTGCTGGCAGACAGGGGACTGGGAGCCATGGCAGGAGGGGTTGGGCGGGGGCACAGAGGATGGGCTGAGACCCACCCCTATGCCCAACACAGCCTTGTGGCCCACAGTTCCTTTCAAGATGCATGAATTCTTGCACTGGGCCCCTAGTTGTACATATTTTTCTTCATCTGCTCATTACAACAAACCAGTGAAATAGGTAACATTAATTCATATATTTTAAAGAGAAAGAAAAGGAAGGCACAGAGGGATCAGATAAACTCCACAAGGGCAAGATCACACAGCTAGTCAGTATCAGAACCAATATTCAAACCCAAGGAGTTCAACTGTGTATTTAATGCTACTCTTAAATACAGACTATATAACACTGATTCAATGAATATATATAAGAAGGGTATAAAGAATACTGTGACTTCTCAAGTAAGTATTATAGCTTCTAAGCTAATTCTTTTATTGTATCCATTTCAACATCTATACTAATAAAAGGGTAATATGCTAATTAGACCGGTCATCCGGACATCTTCCAGACATCCAACTTCCTCTTAGACAGTTAGGGGCAGACCAGGCCAGCAGAGGGCAGCTAGGGGTGACCAGGCTGGCAGGGGGGAAGTTAGGGGGTGACTAGGCCAGCAGGGGACCAGTTAGGGGATGATCAGGCCAGCAAGCAGAGGCAGTTAGGGGTGATCAGGCAGGCAGGTAGAATGGTTAGGGGTGATCAGGCAGGCCGGTAGGGGAGCAGTTAGTGGGCTACCAGGCTGGCAGGGGGCAGTTAGGAGGCAACTAGGCCGGCAGGGGGGCAGTTAGGGGGCAACCAGGATGGCAGGGGGGCAGTTAGGGGGTGACCAGGCTGGTAAGCAGAGTCAGTTAGGGGCAATCAGGCAGGCAGGCAAGTGGTTAGGAGTGATCAGGCAGGCAAGCAGGCAAGCAGTTAGGAGCCAGCAGTCCAGGATTGTGAGAGCGATGTCTGACTTCCGCGGGATGAAGCCTACACCGGCAGTTGGACATCCCCCAAGGGGTCCCAGATTGGAGAGGGTGCTGGCCAGTCAGAGGGACCCCCCTCATGCATGAATTTCATGCACCAGGCCTTTAGTTTAATGTAAAAAGCTGTATTTATAAGAATGAACAGGATAAAGACACCATTTCTTCAAAGATCTGCAATAATCTCTAATAATAAAAGCGTAATATGCTAATTAGACCAGACGTCCTTCTGGACAATCTTCCGGATGAAGCCGGGGCTGTGAGGGAAGCCCGGGTCCTAGGTGCCTTCTGGCAGCCAGAGGGAAGCCTGAGTCCCAGGTGCCAGAGGGAAGCTGGTGCCGGCAGCCAGGGGGAGGAAGGCCTATTCTTGCATGAATTTAGTGCATCAGGCCTCTAGCTTTGTATAATATTTGTGGACTAGTAAATTGTAGTTTCCAATAATTTTTATCATTAAAATTAAGAAAGTATTTGCAATATGCCTTGCTTATTTTGAATAAATTTCACCATATCACTATCTTTCTAAATCAATGTAAATAATCAAACAGATTTGGATAGATACTGTCTCAATAAAAAGAAATTTAGTTTATATACTTTCTTTACTAAATTTCTGGGTAAAAGCAGCCTATTTTTTGAATGCAAAGTATAGCCATAAATAACCAAATTAATCAATTTTATACTCTACTGGAAAAAATGTTTTTGTTTTTAACACATAAAAATTCAAAATAACTAAATTTTAAAATTTGATCTTTTTATAAAGAACTCTATATATCTATAAATATTTGAGATTCTTTTTAAAATATATTTTTATCCATAACTTCTTTGAGAATGATACATGCAGAAAAAGATGTAAATGTCTTTTTCATTCTCACAAAAGTTCTTCAGGATGGATTTTTATAATATTGCCAAATACCAATAAATATATATTAAATCAATTTTTTCACACCAGAAATAAACTCATTAACTAAACCAAGACTTATAAAAAATCACAATCTAAAATACACACTTGCATACGAAGTTCAATATACCCTCTCTGCTGGCTGAGATATTTCATTCCAGCCTTCCTAATTCCCTGTGCTAGGAAGTTATAATATTACATAACCCCAGGTTTATTTCACTTCCCTTTTTCTCTTTTCAAGCACTGTCATAAAAATAAATAAATATTGTTCTACTGTGCATGCATTTTACACTCCTGACGACAATGGATTCATGAAAACCCATTTATTTTCCTTTCTTTTAACAATCTTTGCAGTAAGAATCAGATGCTTGAATTTTAACGCCAATATGATCTTTGGAAGACTATAAACTTTTAATAGACTCTAAACATAAAGTGAGGAAGAGGATTAATAGCAAGGAAGTCTGTGGTTTATCCCAGGAAATTCTGATTAACAGTTATTGTTGTTGTTGTTTTTATTGTGGCAGACCACCTGAATATTTTCTGGGGGAAAAATTGTTTGTTTTATTGCCAAATAAATCATAACTGAATTTACAAACTTCTCATCAAATAAAAATCTAAATGAAGGTGAAGGGACAGAAGATCTAGGACAGGTCTTATTTGATTTGTGCTTGCAATATCTATTCCTGCTAAATTCACATCATGAGCACAACAGGTTTAAGACAACAACGGTTTTCTTTATAGACTTGCCGCTCTGTGAATCATTCTTGGATAATGATAAATTAACATAAAGTCTGAAATATTCAACATTGTCTTTAAAATATTAAGGGCAAATTATTGATTTCATAGTTCTCTGCCAGCAGAGAATTTAAAGCCTCATTGGAAGGCAAAAAGTTCTTCTGCCATATCACCTTTAGCAATGCTTAGTATGTGCTTTGAAAACTTTGACCTATGTCTAAAATTTTAAAAAATTCAAGGCCTGAATATAACAAAAATGAAAATGTGCTTTTTTATTATTAAAATATGGGCTGAAGGCATTGATAATGTGCAGAAAAAAAAGTTTGAGTCATATATATTTGCTAATTTTCTTTTATTGGCTTCTTTTTAAAATATAAAATTTTGTATTATATAACAGAAAAGAAAGAACATAAGCTCTTATAGTGGTAAAGTATTATAAATAATTCTTCCAAAATTACATCTCCCTTTAAATTGAGGGGAGAATTAAAGAAAGCAGTTTAAAAAATAGTTGGTATTGCTACAGTATACACAACCCCCTGAGCTTTGCCTTTTAAATCAGCATTCTGCTGTTAAATAATAAAAGTCCCATTATTTCCCAGCTTCACTTTGCTAAAGTGATTGATGTAGAATTTTACTGCCATCCAATGGCAGCCACCTAATATAGCTCAAGTAAATGTCTTAAGCTTTTTGATCAAATTGCAGTCTAGGGAATTTAACTTATGTAGTACATTCAGAACTTACATCAATACATCTCTGTTTGTTAAACAGCAAGAAAGAAATATGATTACAGTTTCAATTTATTGTGTGTTCTCCAAATTCAATTTAACAGTGAATTACTAATATTGCTGAACATAATTACCTAAGTGAATAAATCAACCTAAGCTACTCACTAGAGAGAACATTAAAGCATAATATTAATTTTTACATGCACCCCTCATCATATTAGTTTAAAAGGTTTCTTTTTACAATTAACAATCTTTTCCTACCAAGAAAAATGGCCTTTATTAAAAGACTGTTTTCAGCTTTACTTCTGTTATTTGGAACTCATTTGAATCTTTTTATTTGCCACTGTACATCATATAATTTCTGATTAACATTAAATTGCATACTGTTTTAATTATAATCTTCATTTCTAAATGATTGAGTATTTAGATCATTTCTCAAAAAAGCAAAATAAAAATTATGTCTGACTGATAAGAATGAGTTCATGCTTTAAATATTCAAGCTTAGTTATTTAAAATTTTCTATTTGAGGTAGAAGAGTTGATGACTAATAACCAATTTTATTTTTTATTAACATTAAAATATTATAAGTTTAATATAACATGTAAATTGCTACTACAAAGTGATATTGTTTTAATAAAACCTCACAAAAATATATTGGGTGATTTATTTATATATGAGTAAATATAAAATATAAAAAGTTTAGTTCAGCAATTATTTATTTTACTTATTTAGTTTTGTTTTCCTTTTGTTGAATTGAAAGAGTACTTTATATATTTTGGAAATTAACCCCTTATCAAATATACTAGAGGCCCGGTTCATGAATTCATGCACGGGTGGGGACCCTCAGCCTGACCGGCAATTGGGGCAGAACTGGGACAGCCGGCCGGGGGGAGGGACTGTTGGAGTTTGGCTGACTGCGGGAGGTTGACTGTGGGAGCTCACTGACCACCAGGGGGCATTTCCTGCATTGAGCATCTGCACCCTGGTGGTCAGTGCGCATCATAGCTACCAGATGGTTGTCCGGTCGTCTGGTTGTAAAGGTAGGCTTTTATATCTATAGATCATTGGCAAATATGTTCTCCCCTACAGTGGGGTTCCTTTTCATTTTGATGCTGGTTTCTTTTGTTGTGCAGAAGCTTTATATTTTTATGTAGTCCCATTTGTTCATTTTTCTCTTTGTTTCTCTTGTCCTAGGCATTGTATTAGTGAAAATTTTGCCATGTGTAATGTCTAAGATTTTACTGCCTATGTTTTCTTCTAGGATTTTTATGCTTTCATGACTTATATTTAAGTCTTTTATCCATGATGTAAGTTGGTCATCTAGTTTCATTTTTTGCATATATATATATCCAATTATCTCAACACCATTTATTGAAGAAACTGTCTTTACTCCATTGAATGCCTCCTTTATCAAATATTAACTGAGCATAATGGCTTGGGTTGATTTCTGGTTTCTCTGTTCTATTCCATTGATCTATATGCCTGTTCTTGTGCCAGTACCAAGCTATTTTGATTACAATGGCTTTGTAGTATAACTTAATATACAGTATTGTGATCTCTCCAATGTTATTATCCTTTCTCAAGATTGCTGCAGCTATTCAAGGTCTTTTTTTGGAATATCTGTTTTAAATCTGTGAAATATGCCATAGTAATTAGTTTTTTAAAATAAAAATTCAGATAAATATCTAGCTCATAACTTAAAAAAGTATTGTCAATTTTATTTTATTCAACTGAATGCTGTTAAAGTGTGTGTATAGTGTATATATGTGTGTGTGTGTGTGTGTGTGTGTGTGTGTGTGTGTAAAAACAATTTCTGGCTTTAAATATGTTTTGGTACTGTTAAATATGCATCTGACACCAATAATTCAATGGAATTTATATGCAAAAACATTTATTTTAATTGAGTTGCACTACAATATTTAATTCCAACTTTTACATAAAATCTCATAATCTTATTCTTTTTCTAAACTATTTCAAAATTAAGTCCAAAATATATTTTAAGAAAATTCCAAGCATAATTTATACTGAGAGATTTTGTAAGGAGCTTAAAACAATTATAAGAGTTTGGGATGAAAACACATAAAGTGATTAGCATTTTATTACATTAAATGAAATTTGAAAACTTGGTTTTTATAGAATAAATGAAGAGACTTCCAGTTACTTTGCATGAGCTGGGAACTACAGCATCAGAGTACCTGATTTTTAGAGGTGCCACAAAATCACAAATTTGAAGAAAATACAGTGACTTGTGACAGATATCAATGATGAAATGAGACAAGTAATGATAGAAATATCAAGCTATAAATTCTGAAAATAATTATTCTTTTTGTGTGTTAGCTTTTTCAAAAATTTTAATACTCAGACATGTTTTTTTACTGATTTTTAGAGGGAGAGGGGGGAGAGAGAAACATGGATGTGAGAGTG
The DNA here is from genome assembly GCF_951640355.1 of Cnephaeus nilssonii. Taxonomy (NCBI): domain Eukaryota; kingdom Metazoa; phylum Chordata; class Mammalia; order Chiroptera; family Vespertilionidae; genus Cnephaeus; species Cnephaeus nilssonii. The sequence continues at coordinate 108,466,189 of NC_137074.1, forward strand.
AAACATCATTAGTTGTCTCCCACATGTGCCCCAAAGGAAGATGGAACCCACAATCTGGATATGAGCCTTTACAGGGAATCAAACCCACGACCTTTGTATGTACAGGATGAAGCTCCAACCAACTGAGCCCCACAGACCAGGGCTCAAATTTTTCATGGCTCTCTATATGATTTGATTTGTGTTTTACACATTTCATAATTATACCACTATTTAAATCCTCATTCCAAATTGATATCTTTGGTGTGACAGCTGAAAGTATCAATTTTAATAATGTCTGTAAAGGAAATCTAAAGTTCACTCTGCCTCAGCTATGTGGCTTACATGATTAGAAACTAAACCTCAAGATAATATTGTCAATAGAAAAATCAATTCCTTAGTGTATGCAGACATAAATTAAATTCATGGTGCCTTTTTAAAATGTAGAGAGTGAAGTAGCAAAAATTATGCTACATTCGCCCAGAGACAGGATGCTACATTCTAATGTGTCTATCTTTGATGATACAAACATTAAAAGACATATTTAGATATTTACTATTTATCCAATAAGCACCTTGCTGCCAAACCTTGTTTAATCCTCACCTGAGGATATTTTTCCATTGATATTTGAGAGTGGAAGAGATGAGGAGAGACAAAGAGAGAAATATAGATGTGAGAGAAACATATCAATTGATTGCCTCCTGCTTGCATCCTGACCAGGGCTGGGGATCAAGCCTACAACTGAACTACATGCTCTTGACTGGAATCAATCCCAGAATCATTCAGTCTGCAGGTTGATGCTCTACCCACTGAGCCAAACCGGCTAGGGCTGCCAAACCTATTTTTTATGTTTGCATTACATTTTCAAAAATTATTTGGAATAAAACCTGTTTACATTAAAGCCGTGATTAGTTACAATATCACTTTCCTGAAAATAAAAGTCTTACAACAGGGATAACACAACTCCTATGCTGTGACATGGAAGTTCCCACAACTTTCTAAGTTCGAAATGGAAAAGCCCATTATGATTCTGCAAGACAACATTGCTGAAAGTGTCTTCCAGCCATCTAATAAAATGATAGCTATTTTGAGCTAAGCATGCCAATATAAGACCCCATCAAACCAAAGAATTTCAGAAGCACAGAGCTTGGTTTTCTTCCTCCAAAGTCAGCATCAAAAAACTTCTAATAAATATACACTAGATGATTTAAAACCCTCAGTCCCTATGGTTTAAGCCTCATTTTAAATATATATATTTAACAACTTGCTATTTCTGGAATTGTAACTGAGGATGTTTTTGACATAGTAGTTCATGGAATGCCCTTTTCTCATACTGAGCTACATTTACACTCCAGATGTAAACACAGAAGTTTGCCTTTCATCTTTGAATTCTATCACATAAAAGGAAAGTTGAAAACCCTAAAGATCATTTTTTTTCACTGAGTCTCCTACCTATAGTATAAACTATACAAATAATAATGATCTCTTAAATATTGAAATCTAGTTATGTTTTCTTAATTTTTATACATTTCTTAAGAGTATATTTTAAAATTATTTGATTATCACAATTTAATTTTACCTCTTTGAGAAGGAAGACAAAGATATTTTAGATATCTAAAATGTTGTGGGTTTGATTCCCACAGAAGTATTTGCTTCTTTCACAGGATGTAAGTCATTACTAATTTTTTTAGTCTGAGCAAAGTAAACAGTAATTTTAAAAAATGATTTCCTAAAATTCCAAAGTAGTATTTGCCAACTAAGTTTTTACTTAAAGTTTGTTTCAACTAAGTTTAAGTCTAGCTAAACTAAAGTACTATGAAAACCTTGGAAGAAAATATAAAATACCATGTATTAAGGAAATCAGTATTAAATTTTCAGGTACTCAAAAATAACATTGATTTTACAAGTATAAAATAAAGAGAAAAAATATATAAACATTATATTGCTACTGTGTGGGGTTTTCCTTCACATTTTTTATCGTTCTTTATATTCATGACAGAAGGCTTAATTTTATGTCTCTGTGCATCCCTTTATACTACTGAAGGTTTAACTATATGATTCTGTAACTGCATATTTATTTTATTTTTGAGATCAGCAGCACACTTGGATGTATTTTATACTGGTACACCGATTCTAGAACACACAATCATGAACCTATAACTTTTTGTGTTTCATTAAAAACTAGAGGCCCAGTGCATGAATTCGTGCACAGGTGGGGTCAGGGGTGGATCGGGGCTGGGCCTGTCGGGAGGAGGAGTTGGCAGGAGGTTGGCCGGCTGGCCTGCACCAATCAGAGCCCAATCAGGGCCAGGACAGCAGGGGGGAGGGTCCACAGGCAATAGGCTGGTGAGCTCCGCCCCCAATTGGGGTGGGGAGATGATTGGGGGTGGGGCCAGCTGTGGGGAGGGTCTGTGGGTGGTCTTGCCCCTGATCAGAATAGGGCAGCCGATTGCCGGTAGAGCTGGCTGGGGAGAGGGTCTGCAAGCCAATTGGGTTGGTGGGGGCTGATCAGGGGTGGGGCCAGCCACGGGGAGGGGCTGTGGGCAGTGGGCTGATCAGGGGACACTGGTTGGAGGGAGGGGCCATGGGTGGTGGATGGCCGGCCCCACCCTTAATTGGTGTGTGTGGGTCTATGGGGGTAGGGCCAGTGAGGGGAAGGGGCTGTAGCAGTTGTAAGGCCAGCTCCACCCCTTATTGGGGTAGAGGAGAGCGATCAGGGATGGGGCCGCCCAGGGGGAGGGGCAATGGAAGGTCAGCTGTCGGCGCCACCCACTATCGGGCCGGTTCACTGGCCACAGTGGGAGTCATAGCGACTGGTTGTTCCAATCGTTACAGCGTTCCCATCAATGGCTTTATGTATATATACTAGTGGCCCGGTGCATGAAATTTGTGCATATTAAAAGGGAATTAATTAGAGGAAATATTTTAATATTGCTATTTGCCATCCTACCTAATAATAGACAAATATGCAAATTGACCATACCTCCAACACACCCACAAGCCACATCCACCATCCAATCAGAGCGAGCATGCAAATTAACCCAAACCAAGATGGCTACAGCCACAGAGAGCAAGGTTTCCTAGGTAACAGAGGAAGCCAAGCTTTCTGCCTGCCCTTGCCAGGCCTAAGCCTCCACTCAAGCTACAAAGTTTCAATTATAGAAGGTAAACAAATTCAAACAAATGGTGGCAGAATGGAGCTTGAGAGAGCAGGCCAGGGTTGCCGCTGGCAAAGGGGAAGCAAAGTTTTCCACACACCCTGGCCAGGCCCACCCGCTTAAGGCAACAAAGTTTCAATTATTTGAAAGGGCCCGGGCCTAAAATGGGCAGTCGGACATCCCTCTCACAATCCGGGACTGCTGGCTCCCAGCTGCTAGACTGCCTGCTTGCCTGATTGCCCCTAAATGCTTCTGCCTGCCAGCCTTATCACCTCCTAGCCACTCCCCTGCCAGCCTGATCGACGCCTCCCCTGCCAGCTCCATCTCCCCCAGCTGCCCTCCCCTGCTGGCCTGGTTTTCCCTAACTGCCCTCCCCTGCTGGCCTGATCACCCACAACTGCCCTCCCCTGGCAGCCATCTTGTGACCACATGGGGGTGGCCATCTTCTGCAAGGGTGTGACAGTCAATTTGTATACCACCTCTTTATAATATAGGATATAGATTAGAGGCCCGGTGAATGAAATTCATGCATGTGGGGGTCCCCTCAGCCCAGGCTGCACCCTCTCCATTACTGGACCCCTTGGGGGATGTCCGACTGTCAGTTCAAGCCTGATCCCAGGGATTGGGCCCAGACTGGCAGTCAGACAACCCTGTCACAATCCGGGACCACTGGATCTTATCTGCTCACCTGCCTGCCTGCCTAATTGCCCCTAACTGCCCCCTCTGCCAGCCTGATCATCCTTAACAACCTCTGCCTGCCAGCCTGATTACCCCTAGCTTCCCTCTCTGCTGGTCTGGTCACCCCCAACTGCCACCCCTGCTGGCATGTTTGCCCCCAACTGCTCCCCCTGCTAGCCTGGTCATCCCCAACTTCCCTGCTGCCAGCCTGGTTGCTCCCATGCCCCCTCTCACCAGCCTGGTCCCCCCAACTGCCCCCTCTGCTGGCCTGGTCACCCCATGCAGCCTGCTGTTTAGTCGTTTGCTCATCCCTCACTAATCCCCTTGCCGGCCTGGTTGCCCTATGCAGCCTGCTGTTCTGTTATCTATCTGGTCATTTAGCCCCTGGCTTTTTATATATTAGGTTAAGTAAAGTTAAATAACATTTGTATCTCAAATGTGCCTAATTTCCTAATTTATAAAAGAATTTAGACAAGAATATATTCTGTTTGGATTTATCAACCTTATGGTCCTGATGGTTAATCATAGGAGACAGATTTCATCTTACAAGGGGGTATTTGCTAACTAGGACTGAAAGCATCATGGTGGTGGCATGCTCCCAGATTGAGAGTCATTGCTGTTTGATCAACAGAGCAGCTTTGGCTGCAGTTTTACAAAGCCAGGTTCCTATTGTCCTGGCTGCCAAATTTGTTTTCTTTTATTTGAGACAAGAAAAGAGGAGATGCTTGATTTTCTACTTACCTCTAAACCATTGGTTTAATTTTGTCTTAAGGAAATAAGATAATTTCTCAGAACTAGTTTCACTTAGTTTTATGAAAATGGAAATAAGAAACAGCCCTTGCTGTTTTCTTGTTCATAATCCATCTGCTAACTAGTAGATTGAACCTCCTTTTTAATTTCAGAATGGCCCTCAAAGCAATAAGATCTCAAAGCCTGGAAATACAAAATGGATACACACACACACACACACACACACACACACACACAAACACACACACACACAGCTAAACTGAAAGAGAAAACAGAGGCTCTGTGGTATCCATTAAATCAATTCTATGCTCATTTACCTGATAGTTAAGAATTTTACAGTTTGTTTGAGTTACATTTTCCTTTTAGGACAAAGCTCATGTTTCACTTTCTCTGTGATCTTTTCCTTGTATAATTTACTTCTTCTGGCATGAATAAAACCATGTAGAGAAGTATAAAACATTGAGCAGGTTGTAAAAATATTTTGTTGCAAAATAATGTAGAAAATAAAGGCAGATAGAATAAAAAGTTATGTGATTATTCCATTACTAAGAGATTTAATAACAACTTAAGGAGAGTTTAGACTTTAAAGAAACATTAAATCATCGTATGTTTTTATATGATGCCTATATTTCACACTTTTTTGTGGCTTGTTTTTCAAAATAGAATATATATTTGGTGTCAGAGATGCTAATTTTCATATGTTTTACATCAACATATTGATCTTCACATTCCAAATGTGTAGAACATTTTCCAAAAGTTGCTCTTGAACAGAATGATGAATGAATAAGACTAACTGCAATATTTAGTAAATTAGCAGTATTCAGTGTAACTCATTATTCTCACAAATCTTTTTTATAACTTAAAAAAATTTATTTATTTAAATATTTCATTGCAAACACAATCTAATTAATTTCAGATACAATAAATATTTCAATGTCAAAATTATTGAATTAACATATATTCTTTGTTACTAAATATAAATAGATTCTGTCAAAGTTGGTCTTTGTGACTTAGTAAAAAATGCATTTCTTACAGTTTGGTCTGTATGAAGTTCCAAAGAGGGGACACATTAATATTACACATTATAAACTATGTTGATTGAATTTTTAAAATATTAGAATACTAAAAAATGTGTTAAAATTAAAAAAGCAAGTAATATCTATCCTTCATTAGCCAGAGAAAACATTACAAAGTAATAGCAGAGTTCTCACCAAATCACAAGATGCCTAAGTGCTCATTGGGATTAATTATGTGAAACCACAGCCCACTAAACTTAGAGAAAACATAGGTAAGCATTTTTCATACATAGAAAGTAGATTATTTGATATTTCAACTTAGTCACATTCTTCCCTTTAATGGTGTGGGTAAGGCCAGGTTTTCCTGGGCTGCTGGCGAGATAGTCTTTATGGCCAGGTTAGTTTATGTTTTACAATTGTCAGTTTCTAGGGTTACTCATCTCAGTCAGTCTTTATGTCTTACCTGGAGTGGCCAGTCTGAGTCATCTAAGTGTGTCTAGAATCTTCAGAATTATTAAAGCCCTCAGTATATCTGGACTAGTCAGTATCTTACATGATTATCCTATTAATAAAGATTGTCACATATGTGCAGCATCATATTGCAAAGGTCAGGATAAAATTATTTTTGTTAGGGGACCAGTAACTTACAAGAAAGTTCAAGATATGGGTTAATTTGTGGAATAAAAGTAGATGGAATGATTCTATTTTGCCAGTTGTTGTTGTCATTGTTTACTTGTTTTGTTTATCTCAAAGTGCAAAGTATTTTTTTTTCTTTCCCCAATATAGAATCTGATGTGAACGCTTATTTTGTAAATGGAGAAGGGCAAGGTATCAGATTATTTCTTCACAGACTTTATGCTGTGTATTTTACTTCACTTAATTCTAATAATAAGTCTATAATGTACATAGGGTGCTATTTACTCATCAAATTTAAAATCACACTGGAGGTACAGTTTAATTTAAACCAGCAAATATAATTTAGTGAGTCCCTTCAAGAATAATCTAAAATGCCAGCAACCTCCATAGCCGGTTTAGTTCAGTGGAAAGAGTGTCAATTCCAGTCAAGGGCTCATGCCTGGGTGGCGGGCTCGATCTCCAGTAGGAAGTGTGCAGGAGGCAGCCGATCAATGATTCTCTCTCATCATTGATGTTTCTGTCTCTCTCTCCCTCTCCCTTCCTCTCTGAAATCTATAAAAACTAAAAAATAAAATAAAATGTCAGCAACCAGTATACCATATGTATGGTCAATACTATTTTCTGTTAGAGACTCATGATGAGATTACAGAAAAAATTAGAAACTAATTAGGAATATAGAACTGAAAATTTCACTCCATAGTCCATTATATGTACCCTATTACTCCTCCAGGAGCTTTTTAAATTTTACTTTAACAAGCTGAGAAGACATTAAGAAAATGGATGTAACAATAGTTCTAGTACATATTTGCATATGATTAACAATGCAAGAATAAAACACTCTCAGAACTATACTTGGTAGGATATAATCCTTTTCCTTCTAAGATGTATCTTCCTTGCCTATTTATTTGTGAATGATAATATAAATTTGTACATTCAATTATCTTATACATTAGAATTAATTTATGAAACATCTAAGTGAAAATAGAATACAGTCTGCACTAAGTTAATTTTATTTTTATTTTATCTCTTTATATTATTTTTATCACCATTTATTCCCTCTATACCCTGTTATAACTCTACTCACCTGTTCCCCCACAATATATTTTTAAAATTTTAACTTCATTGTTGAAAGTATTACAGATGCCCCCCGTTTAAAATATATGTTTTTATTGATTTCAAAGAGAGGAAGGGAGAGGGAGAGAAATAGAAACATCTATGATGAGAATCATTGATTGGCTGCCTCCTGCATGCTCCCTACTGGGAATCGAGCCTGCAACTAAGGCATATGCCCTGACCTGACCAGGAATCGAACCATGACCTCCTGGTGCATGGGTCAATGCTCAACCACTGAGCAACATGTCCCCTTATTTTCTCCCATTGACCTCCACCATTGACCTCCACCAACCTGCACATGTCCCCCTCCCCAGGTCCTCACCACATTATTGTCAATGTCCATGTGAAATACATTTTTAATAAATGCAATTTATTTTTCTTTCAAACACATTGAGTAATTGACCAACTAACAGTATTTCCAAGGAAGCCCACCTAAGCTTGGACAACTAATGGGTCAAATTCATGTGTAATTATCATATATTTATTGATCAATAATTAAAGTGCTGACATTCTTATTTTTTTATTTTATTTTAATATATTTTATTGATTTTTTACAGAGAGGAAGGGAGAGGGATAGAGAGTTAGAAACATCGATGAGAGAGAATCATCGATCAGCTGCCTCCTGCACACCCCCTACTGGGGATGTGCCCGCAACCAAGGTACATGCCCTTGACCGAAATCGAACCCGGGACCTTCAGTCCGCAGGCCGACGCTCTGTCCACTGAGCCAAACCGGTTTCGGCAAAGTGCTGACATTCTTAAAAATAGTTGGCAGGTTCCTTATATAAGGTCTAGTGGAACCAGAACTGCATTAATCTTATATAATAAAAGCCTAATATGCTAATGATATGCTAAGGCCGCTCAGTTGCTCACTATGACATGCACTGACCAGTAGGTTAGCTTGCTGTGGGGTCTAGCCAATTGGGACTGAGTGAGAGAGGCCGGACATGCCCTGGAGCCCACCTATTGCCCTTTCCCAGTTGACCAATCTCCCTGGCCCCGATCATGCACCAGTGGGTTCCCTTGGCCTGGCCTGCACCCTCTCGCTGGGCTGAGTGACCCCTCTAAAGTGTATGAATTTCGTGCACTGGGCCTCTAGTTATAAAATTTAAAATTAACTTCAGTTTTTCTAATAATTGATTGATGTAATTTCACCACATTTTTCTTTCCTTCCCTATGGTAAAGGATTTCAAAGGGTAAAAATCTGGGTCTAGATATTAATATTGGAGTGGGGAGCACAGAAAGGAAGAAGGCTAAATCAGGTTGCTACTAAGTCCTAGAATTTCTACAGCCTTCTGGTATGTCTTATATTTAACCCTATCTTCATCTTCACAGCCTCTACTAGGGTTCCAAAGTGCCATGTCTCATCTAAAATACTATAATTATCTCTCATCTTCCTAACTGGCCTCTCTGTCTCTATGTTTTCTCTACCACTATTTCTTTTCCACATTAACAGCAGAGTTTCTTTCTAAAAAGAGATAAAATCAAATTTCACTTCCCTTTCTAAAAACTACAAATCAATTGAATAAGTATCTAATTTCAAAGTTCCAAAATATGTGCTTTCCCACTATAAATTTTTACCACTGGTATCATCTCCATTCCCTAATTCCACAGCCCTATGGCCCTGGCTTAATCCACACATGTTCTCATGTATTTTCTATTCTTACCACTTTTTCTTTCTTTTCTAGTAGCCACCATAGATTTGAACATTCTCTTTCCTCTGCTTAGGATGTGATTAAACTTCTGCCCTCGATATCATTAAATTTTTATGTATTCAAGGTACAGAAACAATCCCTTGTTTTTGAAGATTACTTAACACTAGGTAAAATTAATCATTTATTTCCCTCTCTCTGTTTCTTCTGTCTCTCTATTTCCCTCGGTTTTCCTCCCTCTCAGTAGTGGATGGGTAGATGGAATTACCCATATCTTCCTATAATTCCTAAGTAAAGCATGGTATATGCTAGTGAAAGGATGAAGTAATATATTGTCCAAGGTCAGTTGCCTGTTCGAAGAGTTAAAGACTGCTCAATCAAAATAATAAATATTGATAAGAAAATTAGAAAGATTGAGTTTTATAGTATCAGTGACAAGGAGAAGTGTCTTCCTTGTCATGTCTATTTCATTCAGGAAGTGATATTTTCCTATCAAAGACAGGATTTACCCCCATGTCTACATTGTTGAGACAGTTCAACCATGATAAAGAGCTGGCTACACTGATTTGATGTTTCAAAATTGACCTTAAATTTAGCTGTCCTTACTCTAAATAGTTATATTCACTGTTATTAGATATTTCAAATTGAATCCAAAAATTCTTTAATATTACAAAAATTATAATATACTGTTAGTTAAAATGTTTAATAGGCATGTGAATAACTATAAGCACCTCCAAAATTCTTCTTAATGTTGACATAAATAAAATTACTTACAATTTCATTTTGATTTGTGTTTCAATAATGATTTCCTCACTAGGAGTCCTGAGGAGTAAATGAATCAATGAATTCCAAACACACTGAAATATTTCAAGAGACAGATTTACTTTTGCTTTAAAAAGTGTGTTCTTCAATACTTTTCATTGGAGGTAATGAATCTTTGAAAGAAATGAACACACTTTTTCTTAAATTCCTAAAAACCAGACTAGTATTATCATTTTTACATAAGCTGTTTTTATTCATCATGAATTAATCATGCACTTACCTTTATTTTAATTGCCAACTCAACAAAGTTAAAAATCACACTGTACCTAAAAATATAAACATTATCACACAGGAGTTGAGAATGTGTTATTCTTTATGCATAATTGCTATCATGCTGAGGTTGGGTTCCCACTTTTTCCTGTGAAACCACAAAGAGGTTCTGTATTTGCTTTCAACATATTCACCTGTTAGTGTTTTGTTTACCTTTGTTAAAAACAAATCTTTTAACAATCTTATTTTTTCTTATACTCTTTATCCAGGAAGGTTTATTAGTTTTTCTCTACAGAACCATTCAGCAGATACCACCACTGAATAGAAGACTTTCACCAAATAATTGACACCATAATTCATAGGAAGGACAGAAACTAGGGGTCCTAGACTTCATGACTAGGGATCCTTCTAGGAGTCACATTTCTAAAATTCTGGCATAGTTTGCTAGGAATGTAGATTCATAAGATTGTGAGTGGGGCCAGGAGATACTGCCTCCTTGGCATTGCCTTTGGTAAGAATAAAGGCCACTCAAGATGGATACGTTTCACTTATTCCATTTATAGACCCGTGGGTTAGTGACTGACACAACTCTTTTACATGGTTTAGATCACATTTACACTGAGTAGCCAGATTATTATGATCTCTGAACACACAATAATCTGGCCACTCAGTGTATATCCTATATCAGAGGTCGGAAACTCATTAGTCAACAGAGACAAATATCAACAGTACAACAATTGAAATTTCTTTTGAGAGCCAAATTTTTTAAACTTAAACTTCTTCTAACACCACTTCTTCAAAATAGATTCACCCAGGCCGTGGTATTTTGTGGAAGAGCCACACTCAAGGGCCAAAGAGCCACATGTGACTCCCGCTCCGCAGTTTGCTGACCATGGTTCTATATAATAAAAGGCTAATATGTAAATTGTCTCCTCGACCAGGAGTTCGTCCAGCAGGCAGGCTGGCCAACCACCCATGTCCCCTCCCCCTGTCCAGGCTGGCCAGACCACACCCATGCACAAATTCATGCACCAAGCTATATATATATATATATATTTTTTTATATATATGTATATATATATATATATATATATATATATATATATATATATATATATATGCTGAGTGGCCAGATTATTATGCATTCAGAGATCATAATAATCTGGCCACTCAGTGTACATGAAACTGGGAAAACATGAATACACACTGCATTCCAAACACATCCAAATTAATATAATTAAAATTGTGGTTTTCTGTTTTTATAAACCTTAAATTTCTAGTTAAAAATGCAAGTATAGTACTAACCATTAAGTAAATGCCCTTTTTATTGATAATTTTTAAATATATATATATAAATTGAATGTTTCCTCTAGCTATATAAGTAACTATTAGAATTTGAAGTACAGAATATTTAAACTAAGTTATAATAATCATACCAGCATTGTTCATAATAGGAATGTTTGGAAAAGTTACATCAAATAGATATCATTTCGAAGTTCATACAAAGAATCAGGATGACAGGGAAAACAAATGAACTATACAGTATTACAAAGTCAGAAAAGCAAATTTCAGAACAGTATTTTTTGTATGGCATTATTTTTGTGTATATATATATATATATATATATATATATATATATATATCCATTTAATCCCCATGAGATATATATATATATATATATATATATATATATATATATATATATCCATTTAATCCCCATTACAACCGTATAAGATAGACGGTAAATATTATAACTTTTTTTTTTACAGGTGTGGTTAATGAAGTACAAATAAGCTTTAAGGAATAAAAAGCCTGCCCAAGAAACTCGGATTTCAACTCAGGCAATCTGGTACAACAATACAATACAATTTTTCTGATTCTGCTAGTCATTGTTTTACAAGACCAAGGGTGATTTCATTGAGTTACTGAAAATAAAATAAAATAAAATAAAATAAAATAAAATAAAATAAAATAAATACATATACTAGAGGCCTGGTGCATGAAATTTGTGTATGGGGGGAGGGAGTCCTCTCAGCCCAAACTGCACCCTCTTCAATCTGCGACTGCTGGCTCCTAAGTGCTTACCTGCCTGCCTGTCTGATTGCCCACAACTGTCCTCCCTGCCGGCCTGGTCACCCCCAACTGCTCCCCTGCTGGCCTGGTTGCCCCCAACTGCCCCCCCTGCTGGCCTGGTCACCCCCAACTGCCCCTTCTGCCAGCCTGGTTGCCCCTCACTGCCCCCCTTGCTGACCTGGTGACCCCACGCAGCCTGCTGTTCGGTCGTTACTGTGAGGCATCCTGACCAATTTGCACATTACCCTTTAATTAGTATAGATATTCTCAAAATGCAAAACATATCAATTTAATTAAAAACCTATTAAACTTGCCGAAACCGTTTGGCTCAGTGGATAGAGCATTGGCCTGCAGACTAAAATGTCCACGGTTCGATTCCTGTCAGGGGCATGTACCTTGGTTGTGGGCACATCCCCAGTAGGGGGCATGCAGGAGGCAGCTGATCGATGTTTCTCTCTCATTGATGTTTCTGACTCTCTATCCCTCTTCTTTTCTCTCTATGAAAAATCAATAAAATATATTTTAAAAAATCCTATTAAACTTATTTAAAAATGTATCAAACTGAGTTATGTCAAAATGTATTCATGTACTTTACACTGACTTCAAATCAAACTCTTCATATGACTCCAAGTCATATTTTATGTAATGTTTCCGATTGTATGCTATCCCATCATATAATAAAATATAACCTTCTTTTTAAACCACAAAAGCATGAAAAATGGCATGAGCATGTTACATCTAACCACTGCTTATCAAAACTACACATATCTTTTCTTAGTTATTTTTAATATAAGGTTTGTACTATTGGAGAACAGGTCCTGCGTTTGTCAACACATGATAGTATTAAAAATACTGGTTTTTATCTTTGTTTTGGCTTACTAATTTCTTGGATGATAGTTTTCATAAAACTTTGTAAGAAGTGAAATACCAATAATCTTCATAATCACAATCCTCTGTTCTGTTCTATAGAATTTGAAAATTTACAGGTGCTTTATAGTTTACATTTCTTGTCAATTCTTATATTAATATAGGCAATCAAATGCCAAAAACTCCAAAAGTGCATAGCTATCTACACATTTAATTTTAAGTGCCATTAAAAGTAGAAGCATTGTCTATAAGGGCAACAGCTGAATTTAGAGGGAGAGATAACTATTTAAATGGTGAAATTACCTAGTTTCCTACTATAATTTTTATTACTATATATTAGGAATACTCAGTGTATTTATTTTTTTTAAATATATTTTATTGACTTTTTACAGAGAGGAAGAGAGAGGGATAGAGAGCTAGAAACATTGATGAGAGAGAAACATCGATCAGCTGCCTCTTGCACACCCCCTTCTGGGGATGTGCCTGCAACCAAGGTACATGCCCTTGACCGGAATCGAACCTGGGACCTTTCAGTCCGCAGGCCGACGCTCTATCCACTGAGCCAAACCGGTTTCGGCTGTATTTTTACCTTGAATTGTTCATTAAAACTGACCACCACTGCTATCATCCAATTTAGCCTAACTCCTTTAAGCTATCATAATTCTGAAATTGTGTAGGAAAATTCCTATGCAATATGATCTAATGACATCCTTGTTAGCTTGTAAAAAGAAATAATAAACCTTTGAACCAAACTCTATTTTGTGTTTGTGTTTGCAGGACCATTTCAGGGAATGTCATGCTTATTGTATATACTAGAGGCCTGGTGCACAAAATTCGTGCATTGGGGGCATGTCCCTCAGCCCAGCCTGCACCCTCTCCAATAGGACCCCTCGGGGTATGTCTGACTGCCGGTTTTGGCCCCATTCCACAGGGATGGGCCCTAAACTGGCTGTCGGACATCCCTCTCACAATCCGGAACTGCTGGCTCCTAACCACTTGCCTGCCTGCCTGCCTGCCTGATTGCCCCTAACCGCTTCTGCCTGCCAACCAGATCACCTCCTAACTGCTCCCCTGCTGGCCTGGTTGCCCCCAACTTCCCTCCCCTGCTAGCCTGATCTTGCCCCCAAGGGCCCTCCCCTGCCAGCATTATCTCACCCCTAACTGCTCTCCCCTGCTGGCCTGATCACCCCCAACTTGCCCTCCTCTGCTGGCCAATTTGGTTCTGATTGGTCTGTTTCTATGCCAGTCAGCATCAAAAGTTCCACCTCTAGGCAGCCATTGGCTTCCCACAGTTGACCCAGATTTGGTTCTGATTGGTCTGTTTCTATGCCAGTCAGCGTCTCTGGGCCTATCAATGGGGCCTGATCAGAAAGGCAGGGCTGATCAGAAGCCCCAGTGGAGGCCTGGAAAGAAATGGAGGCGAGGCTGCTGACAAGGCCAGGAAAGAAAGAGAGAGGCAAGTACTGATCAACAGCTTCCACAGAGGCTACAGATCAGACCCTGCTTCTCTCTTCAGGCCTCTCTCTGTGCCTGATTAGCAGCTCCCTCAGCAGTCAGTGCTGGGTCACCGTGCCTGCAGTCTTAGCAGTCAGTGTTGGGTTGCCACGGCAACCCAGGGCTGACTACAGGACTGACTTCCAGCTGGTTGAGCCTCCTGGTTGTTGCGGATGTGATGGACCCAGGGTTTTTATATATTAGCATTAGATTCCTTCCCATCATGACTTTGCAAGAAACTTGTCCCATCTCAAAACACACCTGCTGCCGAAACCGGTTTGGCTCAGTGGATAGAGCGTCGGCCTGCGGACTCAAGGGTCCCGGGTTCGATTCTGGTCAAGGGCATGTACCTTGGTTGCGGGCACATCCCTGGTGGGGGTTGTGCAGGAGGCAGCTGATCGATGTTTCTCTCTCATAGATGTTTCTGGCTCTCTATCCCTCTCTCTTCCTCTCTGTAAGAAAATCAATAAAATATATTTAAAAAAACAAAACAAACAAACAAAAAAAAAACACACCTGCTATACTAGTAAACCATGTCTGTGCTGATTATTTGCAACTAGCCCAGAGATGAGCTGGTGCTCACTTCATTGTGACTCTGACAGTTAAAATTTAAATATTCAAGAATTTTGCAAGCCTGTTCTTAAAACATGGATAGCTTCAAATGAGCCACAGTTTACATGATGAAACTGTAAAGCATACATATGAATTAGGGCTTTTCCTCCTCTTAGGAATCTGGTTTACTGATATGCCATTGGGCTTACAGATGTGATCATTTCTTAACAATGCTATTAACCTTATTAAAACTAAGCAATTTGTAGATCATAAACAGATTGTCAACCTTATGCCTTACCACTTGCATGCAAGTGGTTGAGCACAATTATTTAAAAATTATTTCCTGGAGGTTACTGGAGAAGGAAATTAATTTTCACAACTTTTCTAGATTTCCTATTACCAATAGATGACTTCTAAGGAATAAATACAAGACAGTTCTGCTTAGTTCAAGATGATCTATCAATTTATCTTAAATGTTTCCCTTTGGTTTTAGCTGAGTTTTTAGTCTATGCACATATTCAATATATTGCCTGTCTGTTCTTTCTTCAATTATTTCCCCTGAAGTTATTTTTATTAGGTATTATGGAGCAAGAACAAGGTATTTTTGCTGCTCAGTTCAAGTTAACTGAAGCCATAAGAACTCTTATAGGAAGTCTGTGGAACAGATGGGCCAGTAAAGCAGAGCTAAAATAACTCATAAAAGAGTTCTTCTCAGGGTGTCTTAACAACAGCCGAAGGATTAGAGGCATTTTCATCTGGCTTTGATTTTTTTTCGCTATTTTTTCTGTGGGCAGACAGAGCCACAAAGTTAAGGAAACAATACTTCTTCTCTAGTTACTGTAACTGCTGATGCAAAACCATTGATCTTACTAAAGCCACTCACAGAGTACAGGAACCCATCTCACAGAAGAGTGTTCTGTGGTTGAAAGCACTATGTTATCTAAGGGAGCAGTGCTCTAAAGTGACACTCTGGTTTATAGTCAGTATACATGTTCTTCAGGACTTCCTATAATTATAGGTTTCAGTGTTGTTCATTTGTTTTATTCCAGCTTTAATTGAAAACCTAGTTATCCCCTTTTCTACTCCTAAACATATATTTAAAAAAAAAAAACACAAAGCAAAGTAGTGGTGCTTTTTTGGAAAGCACTTCTGCCCTCATCCTAAAAAAAGATTTACTCTGACAATAATGCTGTAGTTTTACTAATACCTCTGTAATGAATTGAGTTCTGTTTACTAAATATTTATGAAGTTCTGATTCGATACATCACTGCAGTTAAAAATAAGGAATTTCATATACATTGTTGAAGCAGAAACTTCCCACTAGGTGGCTGACAAAGTCAAATTGGGAAAGCATTAGAAGACAAGGAACTCAATTACCAGAGTGAGAATGAAAATATATGGGAGTCTTTGCAAGTATTTGATGAATAACTGGGATTAAATAAAAGGTTACATCCATATATATAAAAGCCAAGCGACAAGAACGACGGAATGATGAAATGACCAGAACGACCAGAATGACTGGTCACTATGACACACACTGCGTTGGCCAATGGGCCAGATCAGGGCCCCGATTGGACCCTGCCCAACTGCCCGCAGCCCCTCTCCCCAGCCAGCCCCGCCCTCGATCAGCCCCCTCCACTTAAATTGGGGATGGGACTGGCTGTCCAACTGCCTGTGGCCCCTCCCCCTGGCCAGTCCACCTCCAATTGCCCTCCAACCCTGATAAGGGGGCACGGGCACGGCCAGCCGGCTAACCACCCTCAGCCCCTCCCTCTGGCCAGCTCTGCACCTGATCGGCGCCTCCTACCCCGATTGGGGGGTCAGGGCTGGCCAGCCAACCTGCCTGGCCCCTCCCCCGCACTTTCCCCACCCCGATCAGCCCCCATCAGGGCAGGCCAGCCATACTCCATCCATGCATGAATTCGTGCACCAGGCCTCTAGTATGATTATGAAGACAGAGGATTGATGAGCCAAAATCAACTTGATGCCATATAAAAATAAAACAAGGTGCCAGCCATCTTAGGTCTCCCTGAAGATATAAGAGTTTCCAAAAAGAGACTGGATTCTAAAAATAGTAAATTAAGAGGCTGAGAGTAACCTTTGTCAGCAAGACTTGATGTCACTGAAGAAATAAAGCCTTAAGCAGAAAAATAAACCATATTTTAGAAACTGCAAATACATGGTCAGTTATGCCAAAGGATAAGTGTTGGGTCTGGTTTGTTCAGTTGAAACCAGAAGCTGTGAACAATGCATGAATAACAGAGGTTATCTACTTTTATTTTTCACTTTCTTCATGACACACATTAGCTTTCCATTTTAATGGAGTAAGACAGGAACAACGTTGATGCTTATAGCAACCTTTCAGTTACCTTATATTTTTGTAACTCTGACTCTCTCTCTTTTTAATTTAAAATGCCATAACTTGTGCTTATTCCGAAACAAAGTACTGGCTTTATAGTGTTCCTGATTGGATCAAGTATCAGTTGGTCAAGAAGAAGCAGTGACAGATTCAATCTGGTTTAATTTCTTTTTTATTTGAAACTTAAGGCACTGAAATGAGACCATCTATAGAACCCTAACTGAGTGACAATATTTCTAAAGAACCTGATAATAATTAATGATTTAAATCACTGATATTTAAATTAATATAGTACTTTAATTTTTAGAGCAGTTTTAGGTTCATAGCAAAACTTAGAGGAAAGTACAACTTCCATATAGTTCCCCTCAAGCACACCCTCCCCACAGTCAACATTTGCACCACAATAATACATCTGCTACAATCAATGAAACTACATTGACAGGTCATTATCACTCAAAGTCCATAGTTTACATTAGGGTTCACTCTTGTTTTAGCTTAAGGTGTACAGCATAATGATTATTACACTAAATTTATAATGACATGTATCACCACTATAGTATCATGCAGAATAGTTTCACTGCCCTAAAAGTCCACTGTGTTCTGCCCATTCATATTCCCCTCTCCCTGACTCCTGGCAATCACTGGCCCTTTTACTAACTCCATAGTATTCCAATTTCCAGAACATCATATAACTGGGATCATTCAATATGTAACCTTTGCATCTTGATTTACTTTACTTAATATTATGCATTAAGGTTCCTCTGTCTTTTAATGGCCTAAAAGATCATTTCTTTTGAGTGAAAAATAATAGTTCATTAGGTGGATGTATTGCATTTTATATACTCACTAGAGGCCCAGTGCATAAAATTCATGCACAGGGGGATGTCCCTCAGCCCAAACTGGGACCCCTCCAATCTGGGAACCCTCAGGGGATGTCCAACTGCCGGTGTAGGCCTGATTGCTGTGAGGTCGGGCCTAAACCGGCAGTCAGATATCCCTCTCACAATCCAGGACTGCTGACTCCTAATCACTCGCCTGCCTGCCTGCCTCATCACCCCTAACGACTACCCTGCCGGCCTGATTGACGCCTAACTGCTCCCCTGCCCTCCCTTGTTCGCCCCCAACTGCCCTCCCCTGCCAGCCTGATCTCCCCCAAATGCCCTCCCCTGATTGCCCCCAACTGCCCTCCCCTGATCACCCCCAACTGCCCTCCCCTGTCAGCCTGATCGCCCACAACTGCCCTCCCTTGCAGCAACCCACCTCCTCCATGCGAGGTGGCGGAGACACCAGGATGGGCCTCCTCCATGCTGTGCAGAGCCATAGGGCCCCCAGGCCTCACCGCGGGGAGCAGCTGCAGGGCCCTGCCTCCACTGTGCATGGCCATCTTGTGGTGGCCATCTTGTGGTGGCCATCTTATGACGATGTGAGGGCATGATGATCACCTAGGCTATTATTAGTATAGATTATGCTACTGAAGGACATCTTGGTTAGTTCCAAGTTTTGGCAATTATGAATAAGGCTACAATAAACATGTGTGCACAATGTTGTATAGATTTTCTCTTATACTGATTATTTTAGCTTAAGGTGTACAGCATAATGATTATTACAATAAATTTAATTAACAACCATCACATCACAAAGTTACATTTTTTCTTGTGATGATAAATTTTAAGATCTAAACTCTTAACTTTCAATTATACAATACAGTATTATTAACTATAATCAATATGCTATACTTTGTTTTTTTATTGTTGACAGTATGACAGATATCTCCTATTTTCTCCATCTTGTGACCCTCCACCTAATAGCCATCCCAGGCCTTCCCATACTATTGTCTTTGTTTAATGTCTCCCTGTACCCTCTCTTCCACCCCACTCTGAGATTTCTAATTCTGTTCCATGCATTCATACCTATGGACCTATTTTCTTCAGATTATTTTGTTCTTTGGATTCCACAAATAAGTGAAATCATGTGATATTTGTCTTATTTCCTTTATCATAATACTCTTCAGGTCCATCCATGCTGTCACAAAGGGTAAGAAACCCTTCTTTTTTTTACAGACACATAGTATTCCATTGTGCAATTGTACCACAGCTTTCTTATCCACCCATCTACTGATGGGCACTTGGGCTGCTTCCAGATCTTAGCTATCTATATTAATAAAAGGGTAATATGCTAATTAGACCAGGAAACCTACCAGGAGACCTTCTGGACATCCTTCCAAACAAAGTCATGGTGGCGGTGCCGAGGAAGAGGCGGTTAAGGGCAATCAGGCCAGCAGGGGAGAGCAGTTGGGTGCGAGCAGGCCGGCAGGGGGTGGGGTAGTTGGGGGTGACCAGGCCAGCAGGCGAGGGCAGTTAAGGGTGATCAGGCTATCAGGGGAGGGCAGGTGGGGGTGACTGGGCCAACAGGGGAGGGCAGTTGGGGGAAATTGGGCTGGCAGGAGAGCAGTTAGGTGTTGATCAGGCTGGCAGGGGAGTGGTTAGGGGGAGATCAAGCTGGCAGGCAGAAGTGGTTAGGGGCAATCAGGCAGGCAGGCAAGTGAGCAGTTGGGAGCCAGCAGTCCCGGATTATGAAAGGAATTCCAGATTGGAGAAGGTACAGGTTGGGCTGAGGGACATTCCTCCATCCCCCAATGCACATATTTAATTTTGTGTACCGGGTCTCTAGTGATGCTATAAACACAGGGGTGCATATATTCTTTTTTTCTTCTTTATTGATTATATTCTTTCTGACTGGTGTTTTGGGATATATTCCCAGAAGTGGGATAGCTGAGTTAAATGACAGTTCCATTTTTAATTTTTGGAGGAACCTCCTTACTGTTTTCCACAGTGGCTATGTCAGTCTGCATTCTCACCAGCAGTGTACTAGGGTTCCATTTTTTCCACATCCTTACCCGCACTTGTTTGTTGATTTATTGATGGTAGCCATTTTGGCAGTTATGAGGTAATGCCTCATTGTAATTTTAATTTGCATCTCTCTGATGATTAGTGATGTTGAGCATCTTTTCAAATGTCTCTTGGCTATCTGTATGTCCTTTTTAGGGAAGTGTCTATTCTGGTTGTCCTCTACCCATTTTTAATTTTATTTTTTACAAGTGTTGAGTTGTATATACTCTTTTTATATTTTGGAAATTAACCCCTTATCAGATGTGTCACTGGTGAATATGTTCTCCCATATGTTCTTTTTCCTTTTGCTGTGCAGAAGTTTTTTAGTTTTATGTAGTCACATTTGATTATTTTTCCTTTGTTTTCTTGCTCTATATGATGTATTGGTGTACATACTCCTGTGTGAGATGCCTAAGATTTTACAGCCTATATTTTCTCCTAAGATTTGTGTGGTTTTGAGTCTTATATTTGTTTGTTTGTTTTTTTCTTCAATTTGGGTTTATTCTTGTGTATGTTGTAATTTGGTGGTCTAGTTTGATATTTTTTTGTATGTACCTGTCCAACTTTCCCAGCACCATTTATTGAATAAACTATCTTTACTCTATTGTATGCTTTTATCTCTTTTGTCAAATATTAATGGACCATATTGTCATGGGTCAATTTCTGGATCTTTGTTGTGTTCCTTTGGTCTATATGTTTATTCTTGTGCCAGTACCAGACTGTTTTGATTACAATGGCTTTGGAGTAGTATGAACATTTTAATTATGTTCATTCTGTCTAGCCACGAACAGGGTATAAGCTTCCACTTGTTTTTATCTTCTATATCCTTTTTTCAATATCCTATATTTTCTGAGTATAGTTATTTTACCACCTAGGTTAAGTTTAATTCCAGGTATCTAATTTTTATTGTTGCAATGGTAAATTGGATTGTCTTTTTAGTTTTTCTGAGAGTTCATTATTGGTGTATAAAAATGCCAATGATTTCCAGATGTTAATTCTATGTCCGGCTACTTTGCCAAAAACTTTATTAAATCTAACAGGATTTTAGGGAGTCTTAAGGGTTTTCCATGTACAATATTATGTCATCTGCAAACAATGACAGTTTTACTTTCTCCTTTCAAATCTGGGTGCCTTTTATTTCTTCTTCTTGTCTGATCATCATGGCTAGACTTCCAGTACTATGTTGAGTAAGAGTGATGAAAGTCTTGTTTCTTATCTTAAGGGAAATACTTTTAGTTTTTGCCCATTGAGTGTGATCTTGCCTATAAGTGTGCCAGACGTGGCCTTTATTATATTAAGGTATGATCCCTCTATTCCCACTTTGCTGAGTTGTTGTTTTTTTAATCTTAAATGCATGCTGGATTTTTAAAAATGCTTTTTATGCATCTATTGATATGACCATATGATTTTTATCTTTCATTTTGTTTATGTGGTGTATCATGTTTATGGATTAGCGAATAGTGAACCATCCTTTCATCCCCGTAATAAATCCTACTTGGTCATGGTGTATGATATTTACAATGGATTGCTGGATTTCAATTGCTAATATTTTGGTGAGGATTTTAGCATCTATTTTCTATGTTCTCTTTATTTGTAGTGTTTTTATCTGGTTTTGGACTTGGGATAATGCTGTCCTCCTGAAAAGAGTTTGAAAGTTTTCTCCCCTCTCGAATCTATTGGAATAGTTTGAGGATTATACTTGTTAATTCTTCTTTGAATTTTTGTTAAAACTCACCCTATGAAGCCATGTAGACCACGGCTTTTGTTTGCTGGGAGTTTTTTAAATTATTGCTTCAGTTTCATTAGTTGTTATCGGTCTATTCAAATTTTCTGATTCTCCCTGATTGAGTTTTGGCAGATTGTATATTTTAAGTATGTCCATTGCACCCTGCTTGTCCAGTTTGTTGGCATATAGTTATTCAAATTGTTCCCTTACAACCTTTTGTTTTTCTGTGATATCAGTTTTTACTTCACCTCTTTAATTTCTGTTTTATTCATTTGGCTCCTCTATCTTGTTTTTGGATAAGTGTGGCTAAAGGTAAATCAATCTTGTTTGCTTTTCAAAGAACCAACTCTTGGTTTCATTGATTTTTAAAAATCTCTATGTCGGAGAAACCAAGATGGCGGCATAGGTTAAACACCTAACCTACAGCCTGGCACAACAATTTCAAAAACACAACTAAAAGTCAAAACGGACATCATCCAGAACCACAGGAAGGCTGGCTGACTAAAATGCCCACAACTAGAAGGAAAGAGAAAACCACAAGGAAAATCAGAGAAGCCGTAAAAGCTTGAGGTATGGAGACACGGGCGGAGACACGAGCCCGCGCGCGTGCAGGGAAGATGGAGCCGGAGAGGAAGGGGCGGCTGACGGCCTGGCTGGCGTTCTCTGGCGGGAAGGAGATAAAAGCGCCAGATTGTGCTGAACCCCAGCTCCGACTGCACTGAACCCCAGTTCCGGGCGAAACCCTGGGAAGCCGGGCTCAGGCTGGGGGAGTCTGGGCTGTGGGGCGGAAGCACAGAGGAGTTGCGCCGGAGCCGCGCACAGGAATGTGCGCAGAGGAGGGACTGTTGCCTGTGCCGCTGGATTGCCCTAGCGGGAAGGAGACAAAAGCTCCGGACCGTGCTGAACCCCAGTTCCAACTGCACTGAACCCCAGTTCTGGGAGAGACCCGGGGAAGCCAGGCTCATGCTGGGGAAAGCTGGGCTGTGGGGCAGAGGTGCAGAGAGGCGGCGAAGAGCAGAGCACCAGAGGCGCGCACGGGATTGTGCACAGAGGATGGGCTGTTGACTGTGCCGCTGAGTCGCCCTGGTGGGAAGGAGACAAAAGCGCCAGACTGCGGTGAGCCCCAGTTCTGACTACACAGAAACCCAGTTCCGGGCGAGAATCTGGGAATCCAGATTCATTGGGGGAGAGACTAGACTGTTTGGCAGCGCGCAAAACTCCAGGGCGCTTTTCTCTCAGAGGTGTTTGCTGGGAATACGGAGGGACACTGAGACACAGGAACCTCATAGGGCGGGGCTGACGGGAAGCCAAGGCGGTAGGCTCCGCCCTGTAACTCCGCCCCATCCAAGCTGAACGCAGAGGCTTTTACAATTTTGCAAGTCTAGTTGAATGGGGCTGTCTCCCGGCATAGACACAGCTGATCCTCACAGCCAATGGGACTGGAGGTCACATCCTCCCAGTGTACCAACAGCAATCAAGGCTTAACAACACCAAGACTTTGCACTCAGCCCACAAAGGGGGGTATCAAGAGCGACCACCTAGGGAGATTGGGGAAGCTGAGCGATAGGGAGGCAGCCAAAAGGGGAAGACACCGAAACAGGTCACGAATATAAGGGATGCTGTAATTCCTGCTGAGGGGCCTCAGGCAGTAGCTGACCTACACTCCATTGGAGACCCAGAAACGAGGGCATCTAGTGGTCAGTGTGAGATGACACCAGATTTCAACCATTCGTATAAGGGACACATTCAAGAGGCAGACGCAGTGAGCGCCAAAGCCTTGCTGCGCCAAGACCCGGCCCATAAACGTGTCTCCCGCACAGCAACTCTTCCTTTATAGACACAGAGGGTCCGCACAGCCAAGTGGCCTGGAGGACAATTCCTCCCAGTGACACCAACAACAATCAAGACTTAACTATACCAAGGAGGACCAAGATGGAGGCATAGGGCAGAAGCCTGATTGCTGCCTACCACAACAATTTTGAGACTACGACGGGAGAGCAGAGCAGACACCATCCAGAACCACCGGAGGGCTGACTGAGCAGATGCTCTACAACTAGAATAAAAGAGAGGGGTACGCAGGATGAAGCTGATGCCGATGACCCAAAGACCACACTTTAAAAACTACGGCTCAGGCGACACAATGGCGGCCTGGAACGTGCTCGGCGCAGTTCCCCCAGCGGTCTCTGGCTGAGGGGACGGCTCCACTCGCTGCCGAGCACGGACAGACGAGCCCCTGGGAGACATGGGGTGGGAGACTACACGCTTGCTGACCTCCGAGTCCTTCAAGAATCTCAACGCCCCGGAAGCGGCCAGGTGCGCACGCTCGGTGACCGGCCACCGCTGCAGACCCAAGGGCCGACGCAGCCACCCCGGACCAGCCCTCCGCCGCGCACCAGGCACACTGGAGCTTCGCCAAGCCCGCTGCCCAACGAGTTCTGCGGTGGCTGCCCTGGAGCTCTGAGAAAATTGCCGAAGGAATTGCTGAGAGGGAATTGACCAACAGGAATTGGGATCAAGAAGACGAAACCCCGCTAGGTCCCGGATCTGGGTGAGGCCATGCACCCCTGGGTCCAGGTGAAGCTGAATCCTGGGTCTGGGCGAGGCCGTGTGCCCCTGGATCCGGGTGAGCCTGGCCCCGGGTCCGGGTGAGGCCGTGGGCCCCTGGATCCGGGTGAGCCTGGGTCCCGGGTCCGGGTGAGGCCGTGGGTCCCTGGATCCGGGTGAGCCTGGGTCCCGGGTCTGGGTGAGGCCGTGGGCCCCTGGATCCGGGTGAGGCCACGCGACCCTGGGTCTGGGAGAGGCCACGCGCCCCTGGGTCCGGGTGAGGCCACGTGCCCCTGGGTCCGGGGGAAGCTAGATCCCGGGTCCGGGCGAGGCCGTGTGCCCCTGGATCCGGGTGAGGCTGGGTCCCAGGTCTGGGTGAGGCCGTGGGCCCCTGGATCCGGGTGAGGCCACGCGACCCTGGGTCTGGGAGAGGCCACGCGTCCCTGGGTCCAGGTGAGGCCATGCGCCCCTGGGTCCAGGTGAAGCTGAATCCTGGGTCTGGGCGAGGCCGTGTGCCCCTTGATCTGGGTGAGGCTGGGACCCAGGCCCGGGAGAGGCCACGCGCCCCTGGGTCCGGGTGAGGCCATGCGCCCCTGGGTCCAGGTGAAGCTGAATCCTGGGTCTGGGCGAGGCCGTGTGCCCCTGGATCCGGGTGAGGCTGGGTCCCGGGTCCGGGTGAGGCCGTGGACCCCTGGATCTGGGTGAGCCTGGTCCCGGGTCCGGGTGAGGCCGTGGGCCCCTGGATCCGGGTGAGCCTGGGCCCCGGGTCCGGGTGAGGCCGTGGGCCCCTGGATCTGGGTGAGGCCACGCGACCCTGGGTCTGGGAGAGGCCACACGCCCCTGGGTCCGGGTGAGGCCAAGTGCCCCTGGGTCCGGATGAAGCTAGATCCCGGGTCCAGGCGAGGCCGTGTGCCCCTGGATCCTGGTGAGGCCGGATCCCGGGCCCGGGAGAGGCCACGCGCCCCTGGGTCCGGTTGAGGCCATGCGTCCCTGGGCCCGGGTGAAGCTGAATCCTGGGTCTGGGCGAGGCCGTGTGCCCCTGGATCCAGGTGAGGCTGGGTCCCGGGTCCGGGTGAGGCCATGGGCCCCTGGATTCGGGTGAAGCCATGCCCCTGGGTCCGGCCGAGACCAAACCAGAGGGAGTTGGACCTGCATTACCACCATTTGTCCACCATCCAGAGCTGAGGGGTCAGTGCCGACATGTACTCATAAGGAACTGGTGGACATTGATATTGGGTCTCAAAAGAACTGTTGGTCCAGAAAGAAACTCACTACAGACTGATTCATTTGCCTGTCAGCATAACTATTATTGCTCGTCGCACATTCAATTCTTATACGTATATCTCTAGTGACACATGATTTCGCTCATCTAGGGGAAATGATGAACAACATAGACTGATGAACAAGAACAGAACCAGAAACAAGGAGGCATCGATCGGACTATCGGGCCTCAGAGGGAGGATAGGGGAGGGTGGGGGGAGGGGGGAGAGATCAACCAAAGGTCTTGTGTGCATGCATATGAGCCTAACCAATGGTTAAGTTCAACAGGGGGTTGGGGCATCCATGGGGAGGGGTGTGGGATGGGAATGGGGGGATGAGGACAAATATGTGACACCTTAATCAATAAAGAAATTTAAAAAACAAAGAAATTAAGGTTTCTAAGGGTTAAGAATTCAAATTAATATGAGGTCAATGGGGGGTGAAAGGGGACATATGTAATACTTTCAACAATAAAGATTATTTTAAAGAAAAAAAAATAGATCCAGAGACATAGAAGCATTGGAACAGACCATTAAACCTCTGAGGGAAGGCAAGGGAGGATGGGGGCAGGGGGGTAAGAGATTAACCAAAGGACTTGTATGCATGTCTATAAGCATAACCAATGGACACTGACAGTAAGGGGGCGAGGGCATATGCTGGAGGGCAGAAGCAGCCAGGGAGAAATCAATGGGGGAAAAAGGAGACATATGCAATACTTTCAACAATAAAAATTTTAAATTAAAAAAAAAATCTCTATGTCATTTATTTCTTCTCTGATCTTTACTAATTCCTTCCTTATATTTATACTGGGCTTTTCTTAAGTTTTTCTTACTAATTATTTTAGTTGTAGGATTAGATTTTTTAATTGAGCTTTCTTTAGTTTCTTGCGTTAGGCCTGTAATTCTATAAATTTCCCCCTCGGGACTGCTTTGGCTATATCCCATAGATTTGGGTTTGTTGTGTGTTCCTTTTTAGTTGTTTCCAGGAAGTTTTTTTTTTTATTTCTGCCTTGATCTCAGTGATAACTCACTCATTGCTTAATAACAAGCCTTTTAGTCACCATGTGTCCAAATGTTTTTAGTGTTTTTATTGCAGTTGATTTCTAGTTTCATGCCATAGTGATCCAAGAAGATGTTTGATATGATTTCAGTCTTGTTGAATACGTTGACTTATTTTGTGTCCTAACATGTGGTCTATCTTTGAGAATGATCCAAGTGCACTTGAGAATACATGTATATTCTGTGGCTTTTGGGTGAAATTTTCTGTAAATATCAATTAAATCCATCCAATATAGTGTGTCCTTTAAGATTGCTATTTCCATTTTTTTTTTGGGGGGGGGGTCTGGAAAATCTATCAATGATGTCAGTGGGATGTTAAAACCCCATACTCTGACTGTGTTGCTATTGAACTATCCTTTAATGTCTTTCAAGAGTTTTTTAATATATATTTATGTGCTCCTATGTTGTGTGCATATATGTTTACAAGGCTTGTATTTTTTTGTTGTATCAATCCCTTTAGTATTATGTAATGTCATTATTTGTCTCTTTTTATGGTCTTTGTTTTTATTTGTTTATTTGTTTTTTAATAACAACTCTTTTTGGTCTGTGTTTTGAAGTCTATTTTGTCTGATATAATTACCCCAGCTGTATGTTTCATTTCCAATTGCATGGAATTTTTTTCTATTCCTGCACTTTCAGTTTGTGTGAATTTTTGCTCTGAGGTGGATCTCTTGTCAGCATTTATATGGGTCATGTTTTCTTATCCATTCACCTACACTATGTCTTTTGATTGGAGTATTTAGTTCATTTACATTTATGGTTATTACTGAGAGGTACTTATTTATTGCCATTGTTTTTTCTTTTTACCTATATTCCTCCCTCGATTTCTTCTTCTTCTTAAAGTATTCCCTTTAACATTTCTTTCAATACAGGTTTGGTGGTAATGTACTCCTTTAGTCTTTCTTATCTGAGAAGTTCTTTATTTCCACTTAAATTTTAAATGATCATCTTGTTGGAGTAGTCTTGGTTTTAGGTCCTAGATTTTCATTACTTTGAATAGTTCATTTCAATACCTTCCAGCCTGCAGTGTTTCTGTTCAGAAATCAGCTGACATTCTAATGGGTATGCCATGGTAGGTAACTTTCTGTCACTTTCTTGCTGCTTTTTTAAGATTCAGTCTTTATTTTTAACATTTGTCATTTTAATTGTGATGTATCTTGGAGTGGGTCTCTTTGGGTTCATCTTTATTGGAATTCTCTGTGCTTCCTGGACTTGTGTGATTTTTTTTTTCCTTCATCAGGTTAGGGTATTTTTCTGTCATTATTTCTTTAAACAGGTTCCTGGCTCACTTTGTTCATCTTTTACCACTATAATGTGGATGTAGTTATGTTTCATGTTGTCCTTAAGACCCCTTAAACTATCCTCCTACTTTTAAATTATTTTTTTCCCTTTTTGCTGTTTTAATTAGGTGGTTCTTTTCCTACCTTCTCTTATAAATCACTGATTCAATCTTCTTCCTCATTCAGTCTATTTTTGATCCATCCCAGTGTATTATTGATGTCAGATATACTATTCTTTATTTGCAACTGTTTCTTGTTCATGGTTTCTATTTCTATTTCTTTTTTTTAAAAAAAAAATTTTTCTATTATGTTCACCAGTTTATTCTGTTCCTTAGATTTTGAATTCACTTGATTTTTAGAATCACTTGTTGATAGATCTATTTCTATTTCATTCTCTTTTAGTTCTTACTGAGTCCCTTGTTATTCTCACTAAGTTGATTGAGCATCCGTATGACCATTATTTTGAACTATATATCTGATAAATTGTTGCCTCCATTTCATTTAGTTTTTTTCTGGATTTTCCTCATTTTATTTCAGTTTGGGTTGTTTATTTGTCTTCCATTTTTTGCTGTCCCCTTTTATTTATTTCCATTTATTAAATCATATAGCTATGCTCCTAGTATTTATGGGGTGGCCTTATACAGTAAGTGTTCTCTGGGACTCAGTGGTGCAGTCTATTTGATCTGCTGAGCTGGATGATCTAGGATTGTCCCTTATAATTGGGTTGTGCTTGTTGTCTTACTCATGGGTGGTATCTCCTCTCAGGCTAGCTGACTATGAGGCACATCCTCAACCACATTATGTGAACTGTTGTGCAGGTGCTAACATAACAAAACCAAACACAACAAACAAAATAAGAAACAAGTAAACAAAAAAAGAAACATAAGACCACTGGTTAAAAACTCTGTCTAATTGACTAATTCGAATCAGGAGGTAGACCTATTAATGTTAACAGCTATTGATGACTGAATATGGAGAAGAGGGTTGGATATATGGATATATGGATGTTATTGTTTGGAAGAGGAGTCCCCTTCCATAAAAAATTCAGGCAGCTGTTCTTCTGGGGTTCTTTCTCTTTTTTGTCTCTTTGCTCCACCGGAACTTACTTCAAGCTCACTCTGCCTCTGTCTCACTAAACATGTATGCTTCTAAAGAACTTATTTTAACATTTCATGCAAGTCTAGCCCACTGGAAACAAATTTCCTCAATTTTTGTTCATCTGAGAAAGTATTATTTCCTTCTCTTTTTGAGAGATAATTTTTGAAGGGTACAGAATTCGTGGTTGGTGTTTGTTTTTTTTTTTTTTCCCCTCTAAACACTTTAAATATATCACTCCATTTTCTTCTTGCTTGCATGGTTTCTGAGAAGTCAGATATAATGTTTATCCTTGCTTCTGTACAGTAAAGGTGTTTTGTCCTCTAGCTTATTTCAGAATTTATCTTTATGGTTGATTTTCTGAGCTCTAAATTTGATTTTTCTAGGTGCAGTGGTTTTTGTTTTGTCTGTTTGTTTTTGGCATCATCCTGTTTGGTATTCTCTGCTTCCTGGTTGGTGCTTGACATTACTTTTTGGGAAATTTCAGTCAATATTTTTTCTAACATTGTCTCTGTAATTCTCTCTTTTATTACTGGCATTTACATTATGTGTTCACTACACCTTTTACAACTTTTATAATTGTCTCACAGTTCTTGGATATTCTGTCCTTTTTTAAATGTCTTTTTAAACATTTTATTTATTGATTTTTAAAAGAAAGAGGGAGGGAAAGAGATACATAGATAGATAGAGAGAAAGAGAGAGAGATAACATGGATTTGTTGTTCCACATATTTATGCATTATTGGTTGATTTTGTATATGTCCTGACCAGGAATCAAACCCACAACTTTGGCATATCAGGACAATACTCTAGCCAACTGAGCCACCCAGCAAGGGCCTACTGTTCTTCTTTTCTCAATTTTTATCCTCTTTGCTTTTCAGTTTTGGAAGTTACTATTGTCATAATCTCAAGCTCAGAGATCCTTTTCTTAGATCAGTACAGTCTACAGCTGAACCCACCAAAGGCATTCTTCATTTGTATTACAGTGTTAATCTCCATAATTTATGTTTTGTTATTTCTTAGAATTTTTATTTATTTATATAATCTATCTGTTTTTGCATGTTATCTACTTTTTTCATTAAATCCTCAGCATACAAATCATAGCTTTTATTTAAATAAATATCTGATCTGATAATTCCAAAATTCCTGACATATTTGACTCTGCTTCTGATGCTTGTTCACTCTCTTCAAATTGTTTTGTTTGTGGGTATTGGTTTTTTGTTTGTTTGTTTGTTTATTTGTTTGCTTTTTACTATTCATTGTAATTTTTGTTGAAAACTGAACATGATACACTGGGTAAAATAAATTGCAGTAAATAGGCCTTTAGTAATGTGATGGTATGGTATGTTGAAAGGGGAAACATTCTGTAGTCACATGATTAGGTCTTATTCTTTTGATGAACTTATGTCTCTGGAACAAAACTTCACCTTACTTCTCAATTCCATGCTTCCCTCACATGAAAAAGAAACACTATTACAAACTGGATTTTGGCATTTCTTTTCTCTTAAGTGTAATTTTAGAGCTGGCTAAAGTTGGGTGTTCTTCCACCCTCCCCCCCACCCCCCTGGTAGATGATACTTTTATAAAATCCCAGCAAGCTATTAGTCTATGATAAAATGCTTTCACTTGAGGGTAAGTCTTGTTAAGAACAGAACATTCTGGTGTATTTCAAATGTTTTCTTTTTTTTACTCTCACCTCTAGAGCACAAGGGGATTTTGTTTTACAATACATCTGAAGATCTGAAGCTTAAACTCACAAAAGCGGGATGATCTCACTATGTCTGGGGTCCCCCTAGAGATTTTAACATTTAGGCTTGTTCATTCTGAGCCTTCAACAATTTGTCAATTATAGTTTTGGTTTTTCTACTCAGGCACTAGATTCTATAGGGTTTTTGCTGATGGATTTCTGTTCTGGTAAATTGTGCTTCTCTGTGTAACTGTCTAATGCTGCTATTTTTAGAGTATTATTTGTCTTGTGACAGTACTTCTCTGATGGTTCTTAGAAGAGTTGTTGATTTTTCAGTTTATACATATTTTTACTTGTTAGGACAGGCTGGTGACTTATAAGCTCCTTAAATTCTGGACTGTTGATGAGAAGTCAACCACTTTATATGGAAATCTTGAAGTACTTACCTGAAACGAAGACAGTAGAGTCTACCAATAAAATGATTTAAGACTTTGAGATCATGAAGAGGTAACACACCCAAGTTTTTAGTTACTAAGGCTGATGTTCTGTTATTAAATTTTTCTGAGAAAATAACATAAAGCAGTGATTTGTGAATATCAAGCAAGAAACAAGTGCTTAATTGAAATATAAGGGAGTTAAATATTTTAACACTGATGTAAATGTATTCTAAATTTTCTTTAAGCAAAAAATAAAATTTCTTGGATTCTAACATGGTGGCTGACAGGACAGCAGGAAAGGAGAGAGTATGAGTGAGTAAAGGAGCAAGAAGGGTATGTGTGGACATGTGTGGTGTGTGTAGAGGGGAGTGAGGGGCAGTTAGACATTGCATAAGTCTCAGGCACTGACAGATTGGCTCTCTTAGGCAGGAATCCCTTGCTACCACTGAGGGCACTCCCAGGCTGGTGCAGTTTTAGCATGGAAAACATGCCATCTTGTAGAGAGGAGCAATGGAGGTCAGAATGAAGCCACACCAACACCCAGACCAACCTTGGACACCAACCCTGGACCTGTGCAGGGGGCTATTTGCAGCCATAACCCACGTGGAACCATCACCATGCGCCAGCAGTGAGCAGTGTAGTACCATTTTGCAGGTCTCAGACAGTTACAGTGAGCACAGCCAGAGAGACTTCCCAAGCTGCATCTTCTCACCAGAGCCCAAACCCAGAATCCCAGGATCCCATGCTACAAGTCCTCATGTTGTGAGTGCAAAACAGGGATCCTCACACCTGTCTTGTCCCCTGTCCTAGTACAGAGTTTCAGACCAGTGTGCATTCAACCCCCTGGCATGGACAGAGCTGTCAGGCAGTCACAAGCTCCACCTCAGGCTCTGACATAGCTGTCACTAAGCATGAGCCCCATCCCTGGCCTAGCTCAGAATTGCTGGTGCGATCTGACATACCCAGCCACAGGTCACAGGACCATGCTGCATGTATACTACCAGAGGGACGTATGGCACCATCCTGCCTTGGGTTCCAGGGCCACACAATGAATTGTATGCCAGAGGCCTCTGGGCCCTCACAGAGAGTCCCACACCAGAGGAAATCTGCTCACACTCCTACTGACCCTGAGAATCTGAACCAGACAACTGAGGGACCAGAACCATGAGAGAAGGTGGTACAATTCAAAGCAGAAATAATAAAGGTGTGAAGCTCAAGGTAGACCCAGCCTCCAGTCTAGCAAATACCAGATCATTGAACTCTAGGAGCTTCAAACCCTTGGACCCCAGGCAAGGAGCTCAGGGCTAGAAAGAGATAGCAAAAATGGGAGAAAAAGAAACAAACCACAAAGGAAAGAAAAGAAGTAATCACCATAAAAGAAACTAAATGAAATGGATAAAAGCAACATGTTAGAGAAAGAATTCAAAGTAAGGGCCACACAGTTCCCACAATGTCTGGACTACAAAATTACCGACATATGTAAGAATTGTGGAAATGAAGAATGATATAGCTACAATAAAGAACACAACAGAAGGTTTGAACAGTAGACTAGAAGAAACAGAGAACGGAATCAGTGAGTTAGAAGATAGGGTAGAAAAACACCCAATCTGAACAGCAATTGAAATTAGAAAGCAGTAGGAGAGATTAAGGTAGCTTTGGGACAACATAAAATGAAGCAATATCCATAAAATAGGGGTGCCAGAAAGACAATAACTATAATAAAAACAATTTTTTAAACATCAAACACCTGGAGGATAAATAGCATGCTATTAAGCATGATTGGGTTACCAAAGAGATCAAAGAAAAAATAAAAAATAAAATCCTGGAAAAAAATGACAATGAAAACAGAACAATCCAAAATATATGGGACACAGTGAAAGCAGGTCTGAGAGAAAAGTTCATAGCAGTACAAGCTGACCTAAACACACACACACACACACACACACACACACACACACACACTCACACAAAACAAAACAAAACAAAAACAAAATTGTAATAAATTATCTAACCTAACAACTTAAAGAATAGAAAGAGAGAAACAAGAAAAGCCCACAGTAAGCAGAAGGCAGGAAATAATAAAATCAGAGCAGAAATAAATGACATAGAGACTAAAAAAAAAAAAAAAATGCAAAAGATCAATAAAACCAAGCGCTGGTTCTTTGAAAGAATAAGTAAGATGGATGAACCTCTAGCCAGGCTTACCAAGAAGCAAAGAGAGAGGACCAAAATAAACAAAATCAGAAATGAAAGAGATGAAGTAACAACCAATCCCACAAAAAAATTAAAGGATTGTAAAAAAAAAATACTATGAACCACTCTATTCCAAAAACTGGACAACCTAGATGAAATGGACATATTTCTATAAAAATACAATCTTCCTAAACTCAATCAGGAAAATAAAAAAATCTGAATAGGCTAACTACTGAGAAATTGAAGCAGTGATTCCAAACTTTCCAGCAAACAAAAGCCCCAGGCTGGACAGCTTTACAGGGGAGTTTTACCAAAAATTCAAAGAAGAACTAAAACTTACCCTCCTCAGAAAATTCAAAAAATGTTAGGAATAATGCACATTTCCAAGCTCTTTCTATGAAACCAGCATTACCCTAATCCTGAAACCAGATAAAAACACTACAAAGAAAAAGAATTAAAGGCCAATATCCCTGATGAACATAGATGTAAAATCCTAAACAAAAGTCTAGCAAATTTATCCAGCATTACAGTAGAAAGATCACACACCATGACCAAGTCAGATTTTTTCTGGGGATGCAAGAATGGTACAATATCCACAAATCAATAAACGTGATACATCACATAAACAAACTGAGAGACAAAAATCACATAATCATATCAATCGATGCAGAAAAAGCATTTGAAAAAAATGCAATACCCTTTCTTGATGAAAACTCTTTGCAAAGTGTGAATAGAGGGATCATACATCCTATCGAATAGAAGAGTAATATGCAAATTGACCATCACTCCAAGACACAAGATGGCCACCCCCATTTTGTCATAGATGGCTGCCCCCATGTGGTCACAAGATAGCCACCACAAGATAGCCTGCAGGGGAGGGTAGTTGTGGCCAGTTAGGGGTTACCAGGCTAGCAGAGGAGGGCAGTTGGGGGTGACCAGGCCAGAAAGGGAGAGCACTTGGGGGTGACACAGGCCTGCAGGGGAAGATAGTTGGGGGGGACCAGGCCTTCAGGGGAAGGCAGCTGGGGAGGACCAGGCCTGCAGGGGAGGGCAGTTTTGGGCGATCAGGCCAGCAAGGAGGGCAGTTAAGGGTGACTGGGCCAGCAGAGGAGGGCAGTTGGGGGAGACCAGGAGAGCAGGGGAGGGCATCTGGGGAGGGCCAGGCCTGCAGAGGAGGGCAGTTGGGAGAACCAGGCCTGCAGGGGAGAGCAGTTGGGGGAGACCAGGTCTGCAGGGGAGGGCAGTTGTGGGCAATCAGGCCAGTAGGGAGGGCAGTTAGGGGTGACCGGGCTGGCAAAGGAGGGCAGTTGGAGCAGGCCAGACCTGCAGGGGAGGGCAGTTAGGGACGACCAGACTGTCAGGGGAGGGAAGTTAGGGGTGACCAGGCCAGCAGGGGAGGGCAGTTAGGGGCAATTGGGCCAGCCAGGGAGCAGTTAGGCATCGATCAGGCTGGCAGGGAAGTGGTTAGGGGGTGATCAGGCTGGCAGGCAGAAGCAGTTCAGGCAATCAGGCAGAGGCAGGCGAGCAGTTGGGAGCAAACAGTCCTAGATTGTAAGAGGGATTTCTGACTGCCCATTTAGGCCCGACGGGTGGTCGGACATCCCTTAAGGGGTCCCAGATTGGAGAGGGTGCAGGCTAGGGTGAGGGACACCCCCCATGCACGAATTTCATGCACCAGGCCTCTAGTCAACATAATAAAAGCCTTATATGACAAACCTATAGCCAACATCATATTCAATGGGCAAAAAGTAAAACCATTTTTCTTAAGAACAGAAACAAGACAGGGATGCCCACTTTCACCACTTCTGTTCGACATAGTACTGGAAGTGCTAGCCATAGTGATCAGACAAGAAGAAATAAAAGGCATCCAAATTGGAAAAGAAAAAGTAAAACTGTCATTATTTCCTGATGGCATGATATTGTACATAGAAAACCCTAAAGACTCCATAAAAAAAAAAAAACCTTCTAGACTTTATAAATGAATTCAGCAATGTAGCAGGATACAAATTAAAAACTAGAATTCTATGGCATTTTTATACACCAATAATGAACTCACAGAAAGAGAAACTAAAAAGAAATTCCATTTACCATTGCAACAAAAAGATTAAGATACCTAGGAATAAACTTAACTGAGGAGGTAAAAGTCCTGTTCTTGGAAAACTACAGGATGTTGAAAAAAAAGATAGAAAAAGATATAAATAAATGGAAGAATATACTGTGTTCATGTTTTGGTAGAATCAAAACCATTAAAATGTCCATACTACCCAAAGCAATCTATAAATTCAATTCAATCCCCATTAAAATACCAATGGCATATTTCACAGACTTAGAACAAACTCTCCAAAAATTCATATGGAATAAAAAATTCCATATGAAGAGCCACAGCAATCCTGAGAAAGAAGAACAAAGTTGGAAGGATAACAATACCAAATATCCAGCTATATTAGAAAGCCACTGTTCACAAAACTGACTGGTACTTGCAGAAGAACAGACTTCTAGACCAATGGAATAGAAAATAGAACCTAGAAATCAACCCAAGCCATTATGATCAACGAATATTAGACAAAGGAGGCAAGAGCATACAATGGAGTCAAGATAGTCTTCAATAAATGGTGTTGGGAAATATGGACACATACAGGCAAAACAAATGAAACTAGACCACCAACTTACACCATGCACAAAAATAAACTCAAAATGGATAAAGGACTTCAACTTAAGACAGGAAACCATGAAAATCTTAGAAGACTCCCTAGGTAGCAAAATATGTCTTAGCAATATCGTTAACAGATACAGATCCTAGGATAATGGAAACTAAGGAGAAAATAAACAAATGGAACTACATCAAAATTAAAAGCTACTACACAGCAAAAGAAACCATCAACAAAACAGTAAGAGAGCCCACTCCATGGGAAAACATATTGCCAATGTTATCTCTGACAAGGGTCTAATCTCCGAAATTTATAGGAAACTCATACAACATAACAAAAGGAAGAAAACAATACAATAAAAAAATGGGCAAAGGTCCCTTTTTGAAAGTGGACATACAGAAGGCCAAAAGATACATGAAAACATGCTCAAAGTCACTAATAATCTGAGAGATGCAAATCAAAATGACAGTTATCAACTTAAACCTGTCAGAATGACTATCTTCAACAAATCAACAAACAAGTGCTGGCAAGGATGTGGAGAAAAAGAAACCCTCATGCACTGCTGGTGAGAATGCATTCCAGTGCAGCCACTGTGAAAAACAGTATGACATTTCCTCAAAAAATTAAAAATGGAACTCCCATTTGACCCAGTAATCTCACTTCTAGGTATATATCCCAAGAAAACAGAAACACCAATCAGAAAGGATATATGCACCCCTATGTTCCTAGCAGCACAATTTACAATAGCTAAAATTTGGAAACAGCCTAAGTGTCCATCAGCAGATGATTGGATTAAAAAACTGGTACATCTACAAACCAGAATGTAAAAAAGAAGGAACTTTTACCATTTGCAACAGCATGGATGGGACTGGAGAGCTTTATACTAAGCGAAATAAGCCAGTCGGAGAAAGATAAATATCACATGATTTCACTCATATGTGGGATATAATGATCAACATGATTTGATGAACATAAATAGATCTAGATACAAATGGCAGGGGAGGTTGGAGGGGGGTAGAGAGCAACTAAAGAACTTGTATGCGTGCATATTAGCATAACCAATGGACTCAGACAGACACTGGGGAAGTGGGGGCTTGCCTGGGGTTGGAATGGCCAGGGGCAGGGGAGTCAATCAGGGAAAAAGGAGACATATGCAGAACTTTAGACAATAACAACAACAACAACAAAAACAGTTGCTGCTGCTGTTGTATTGTAATATAAGGTGCTGGTACAGACTGGCACTCAAAGTTTCCCTCCTTATCCCCCATATCACCATGAAATGTCACCACTACAAAAATGTATAGATCCTCCTATACATTTTTCTGTTGTTGTTGTTAATCCTCACCTGAGAATAAAGGGACAGAAGGAGGGAGAGATGAGATGATTGATATATAGATGATAGATAGATAGATAGATAGATAGATGATAGATAGATGATATATAGATAGATAGATGATAGATAGATAGATAGATAGATAGATAGATAGATAGATAGATAGATGATAGACAGATAGATAGACAGATAGATAGATGATAGATAGATGATAGATAGATGATAGATAGATAGATAGATAGATAGATAGATAGATAGATAGATAGATAGATGATATATAGATAGATAGATAGATAGATAGATAGATAGATAGATGATAGACAGATAGATAGACAGATAGATAGATGATAGATAGATAGATAGATAGATAGATAGATAGATAGATAGATGATAAATAGATAGAGAAACATCAATGTGAAAGAGACACATCCCATTGGTTGCCTCCTGCATGCACCCCGAACAGGGCCAAGATCAAATCTGCAACCCAGGTTTGTGCCTTCGGCCAATGTCTCTTATACAATACGTGGAACTTTAACCCATAAAGTTTATTTAAACTTCATTCATTTATGCCTAAAGAGAACCCACCAGAAGAGCCACATCAGAAGAGCCAGGGAGACTTTTCTCCTCCCATTGAAAGTGTCTATCTAGTGTTTCACTTTTTTTCCTTCCATTGAAAGTATCCATGTGCCAAGCAGTTCTGGGTACTGGGATGTTGTGATGAATAATGATCATGTCCTCTGTAATGGTTCTGCACATCAAGGTACAGAGCCAGCCAGGACCCCACATGAGACATACCTGTGTAGAGAGGAGTTTTATTCAGACAGACTGTATTTTATACCTCCATCCCTAATACAAAAATGGCCCATAAAATGTGATAAAAATATCTGTTTCCTTCCCTTATCCTCTAGCAATATACTTCACTTTTCAGAGGCAAAAGAGTAATATTTAACATCTCAGACAGATGATAACTATTCATGAATTAATTCATAAAGTGTTTGTGATAGTTAATATCCTTTTTGGATTAATTTGATAAAATAGGTATAATTAT
Source organism: Cnephaeus nilssonii (assembly GCF_951640355.1). Lineage (NCBI taxonomy): Eukaryota > Metazoa > Chordata > Mammalia > Chiroptera > Vespertilionidae > Cnephaeus > Cnephaeus nilssonii. The sequence continues at coordinate 108,504,740 of NC_137074.1, forward strand.
TTATCCTGAGAAGTAACAAAGGTTGAAAAATATAAAAATGGTCAAAAATACACAGATGAAAAATAAACAATGTCTGATTAGCAAGGAATTTAGAAGTGCTGAGAATATACTCAGTGTGGCAGGCCAAATAACGAGCCCCAAAGATTTGCCCACTTCCTAATCCAGATATAAAAAGAGATTTTTCGGATGAGATTAAGTGAAGCATGTAATATGAGGGGATAAACTGGATTATTAGTTCAATCTTTAAATGCAATTACATGTATCAAGAAGGAGGCAAAGGAAAATTTTAATCACACGGAGCAGAAGGTGATGTGATGATAAAACAGAGAGAGATTTGAAGATGCTGGGATTGAAGATTGGAATAATGTGGCCACAAGCTGAGGAATGCTGATAGCCACCCGGAGCTGGAAGAGGCAAAGAATGATTTTCTTCTAGAGCCTACACATGGAGTGTGGCCCTGTGACGCCTTAATTTTGGTGGAGTGGTACTGATCTTGGACTTCTGGCCTCTAGAACTGTGAGTGAATCCATTTCTATTGTTTTAAGTCACCCCAAATTAGGTACTTTGTTATAACAGCCACAGGAAACTAATGGACCCAGTCATTTTAGATTGACAGGGGGAACAACTATTTCTTGGCATTATGCTATCCTATATAATAAATAGGTAATATGCAAATTGACTGTCATACTCTCACACAAGATGGCTGGCCCCATGTGGTCACAAGATGGCTGCCCCCATGTGGTCACAAGATGGCCACCCCATGTCATCACAAGATGGCCACCACAAGGTGGCCAGCAAGGGAGGGAAGTTGGGGGCAAACAGGCCAGTGGGAGAGTTCAGTTGGGGGCTATTGGGCTGGCAGGGGAGGGAAGTTGGCGCAAATGGGCCTACAGGGGAAGGCAGTTGAGAGGGACCAGGCCTGCAGGGGAGGGCAGTTAGGGGTAACCAGGCCAGCAGGGGAGGGCCGTTAGGGGCAACCAGGCTGGCAGGGGAGGCCAGTTGGGGGTGACCAGGCCTGCAGGGGAGTGGTTAGGGGGTAATTGGGCTGGCAGGCAGAAGCAGGGGCAATCAGGCAGGCAGGCAGGCAGGCAAGCGGTTGGGAGCCAGCAGTCCCGTATTGTGAGAGGGATGTCCGACTGCTGGTTTAGGCCCATGGGATTGGGCCTAAACTAGCAGTTGGGCATCTCCCAAGGAGTGCCAGATTGAAGAAGGTGTAGGCTGGGCTGAGGGACACCCCCCCTCTAGTCTAGTATAAATTCTGGTTCGCCCTGTCACTTCTAACTTAACGTTCCTTTATTTTCCTTTGCATTCTATTGAATGCCAGATGGCAGATGGATTTCTTTTAGATTTTTGATTTGTACATTGGTCTTTTGATTGTGGATGGGATGGTACAGTCTCCATGAATTTATTTTGTAGATACATCTGGTGATTTTGATGCATGGATCATGCTTCCAGGCACTGGTCTAGGTAAGGAGTAGAAAAGTCTGATTGATGCTCTGACCCACACAGGAGTACACTATTTTAGTGAGGTACAGAGGAGTATTACCTAGATCTAGGGTCTCTTTGCCTTGAATAGCAGAATACGCAAGTTCATGTGGGTTGATTTCTTTTCTTCTTATGTTCTGTGCTAACCCTGCCATGTTTTAAGGTCTTCGTAAAATTTATTCTGATATCTTCATTTTTTTCACTATGACTAGATCATTAAGTACAGCATCATCCCTTTGCAATATGTTGGTACATCATAATTTCTTAAGATTAAACCCTACTTAGCTATTTTCAACCTTTTTCATCAGATATAAACGAAATACTAAAATTCTGAGGCACACAAAAAATATATATATTTTTGATCTGATAGAAAAAAATAGGTATAATTTTTATACATTCACACTGAATGGCTATTTTTGTGTTGGTTGTTGTCATTTTTTTCCCTCTTGGTTAATTCTAACCTGAGGATATTTTTCCATTGATTTTTTTTTTAGAGAAGGGAGGGGAGAGACACAGAAACATGGATGTGTAACATCCATTGATTACAGAGGTATGTGTCATTGACAGGAATTGAACCTGGGACCCTTCAGTCTGCAGGCCCACGCTCTATATATGGAGCCAAACAGATTAGGGTTGTTATTTTTTTTACTAGAGGCCCAGTGCACAAATTTGTGCATGGGTGGGGTCTGGCCAGTCCATCCTGATCTGGGCCAATGGGGTTGGGCCAGCCATGGTCCCACCCCCATTCAGGGTGAGGGGGATGATGGGTTCCAGGGCCAGCTGGGGGGAGGGGCCATGGAAGGTTGGCCAGTTGGTCCCACCCCTGATTGAGGTAGGGGTGCTGATTGGGCAAGGGTCAGCCATGGGGAGGAGCCTCGAGCAGTTGGCCGGGCAGCCCTGCCCCCTATCACAGTATCCTCGGGCTCAGGGAACTGGCAGCCACTGGAGCACCAGCTTGGCCATCCCACACAGCCAGATGCCACCAGGAAGCACAGAGATGCCAAAGCTCCAGTGGAACCTGTCACTAAACAGACCCCAGTTCACATACTGGAGCGGAAACAAGAAAACAGTGGCACCTGTTGGACCTCAGCTGGGACTGTGCCCGTGGGTCTGTCTGCAGGGTTCCCGCACCCTAGCCGTGGCCCAATGGCCAAGGAAGCTCTGCAAGCCTTGGTTCTGGAGTTACGGATCTTAGCAAGTGGGCAGGTGCACAAAGGTGGAGTCAAAAATAGCAAGGTTAGACTGTGTGTGAGTGTGTGCATTTATACACATACATGCCCATTTCCCCCAGTCTTTTCCTGAGCTGTTTGAGAGCATGCTCTATACATGACAGGATGCCCGAATACTCCCCTGTGTATTTCCCAAAAGCAGACACACCTCCATAACAATTCTCCACCCAACCACATGAGGAAATCTCCATTCAAATGGTATTAAGGTTCAATCCACAGACCCCATTTGAATTCTGTTCCCCACTCCTCACCCCCAGGATCCCATCCACCTAGGATGGGTCCTCTGTCATTCCTGCCCCTGACAGTTTTTCAGTTTTAATTAAAAATCATAGACTTTTGCCCTAAAAAAAATAAAGAAATAAAAATAAAGAAAGACCCGCTGGCACTCCGAGTTAGGAGCCAGCGGTCATGGATTGTGAGAGGGTTGTCTGACTACTGGTTTAGGCCCAATCCCGCAGGCCTAAGCCGGCAGTCGTACATCCCCTGAGGAGTCCCAGATTGGAGAGGGTGCAGGCTGGGCTGATGGAAACCACCCTGTGCACAAATTTCATGCACCGGGCAACTAGTTATAATTATACTAGAGTCCTGATGCACAAAATTCTTGAAAGACTAGGCCTTCCTTCTCTCAGCTGCCAGCACTGGCTTCCCTCTGGCACCCAGGACCCGGGCTTCCCTCCAGCTGCTGGCAGGCACCCGGGACCCGGGCTTCCCTCATAGCCCCAGCTTTGTCCGGAAGGTCATCTGGAAGTACATCTGGAAGGATGTCTGGTCTAATTAGCATTCCATGCTTCTATTATTATAGATGTAAAAAGTAATACTATCTAAAAAAATTAAAATAAATCTTACAAATAAACAACAAAATAGACAATCCAACTTACTAGAAAAAGAAGAAACCCTAATGACCAATAAAAATAATGACATGATGTTCAAACCTGTTACTAATTAGGGAGATGCAGCTCAAAATCACATGAATTTCCATTTTACGTTCATTGGCTTGGCAATTTCTAAAATAATAATAGCAACTGTTGACAGAGAATAAATTTGTTACAACAATCCACAGAGTAATTGAATGATATCGAGTAAAGCTTGGAGAAGTATAAAATGTGTTGGTAAATTGACATTTTTAGAATTAAGCAATATATGAAAATACATAAAATTATGTTATTTTACAGTTATTTACTGACTGACAAATTGTTTTTATTACATCAATCTACACTAATAAAAGAGAAACATACAAAGTAACCATCACTCCACTACACCCACAAGCCACGCCCACCAGCCAATCAGGAGTGAGTATGCAAATTAACCCAACCAAGATGGTGGCCAGCCATGTAGCTAGAGCAAGCAGGAAGCTTGGGTTGCCCCGGCAATGGAGGAAGCCAAGCTTCCCACCCACTCTGGCAGGCCCTGGCCTCCGCTCAAGGCTACAAAGTTTCAATTATAGAAGATAAATAAATCCCAACAAAAATGGCAGCGGCCACAGAACTGGAACAAGCAGAAGGCTTAGGTTGCCCCCGGCAATGGAGGAAGCCAAGCTTCCCACGCACCCTGGCCTGCCCTGGCCTATGCTCAAGCTACAAAGTTTCAATTATAGAAGATAAATAAATTCTAGATACTTGCTTCCAGCCGGCCCTGGCCTCCGCTCAAGGAGGCACTGAAAAAAAAGAAAAAAGAAAAACTAAAAAAAGGAGGGGCTTGGACCTTGGGTCACCAGGGGGTGATCAGGCCAGGATGGGATGGCAGGGGCTATTGGGGGTAAGCAGACTAGCAGGGGGCCCAGTTGGGGTTGAGCAGGGCATCAGTGGGCATCAGTTGGAGGTGATCAGGACAGCAGGGGGCCGCAGTTTGGAATGAGCAGGCCAGCAGGGGGGCATTTGGGGGTGAGCAGGCCAGTGGGGAGGGAAGATGGGGGTGAGCAGGCCAGCAGGGGGGGAGAAGTTGGGTTTGAGCAGGCTGGCATGGTGAGCAGTTGGGGGTGATCAGGCTGGCGGGGGGCATTTGGGGGTGAGCAGGCTGGCAACGGGGGGCAGTTGGGGGCAAGCAGGCAGAGTGGTTAGGGGCAATAAGGCAGGCAGGCAGGCAGGTGAGCGGCTGGAGTCAGCAGTCCCAGATTGTGAAAGGGATGTCCAACTGCCGGTATAGGCCCAATGTCTGTAAACCGGCAGTAGGACATCCTTCAAGGGGGTCCCAGATTGGAGAGGGTGCAGGCCGGGATGAGGAACATCCCCTCTCCATGCACAAATTTCTTGCACCAGGCCACTAGTGGACATATAAATAGTTCTGTTCAAAACTATTTCTGAAATTGAAATTCTTCAAAAATGTAACACTATAATTATATATCTTGAAGCAAAACAAAACAAAAAATTAAATTTATTATTTAAACATTAAAAATAGCAAGCAAAATCATTGTAGAACATATTTATATGCTTAATGTAATTTATTAGTCTTCTAAAATAATCTCTGATTATTTTATGAAAAATAAAATTGTAACATAGTTTATTATTAATTTTTATAAAATTATCTACAATCATTTCCAAAGTTGATTCATGTCATCGCCAACATGAGTTATCACCAGTGGTTAATTTTTGGACTGAACTTTAAAAACCCTTATAAAGTTTTCAAATGTTTCATTTCTAGCAGAATAGATTTCCAAAACTTTATTTTGGTTCAATTAATTGGGTTTTCAATTGAACCATTTTTGTACCTAATTTTTTACATGTACATCTATATGGCAATATTCAATTGTTTGTGAAGTTCCTCAGCTATTAATGGAGCTAACATATTAACAGCCACTGCTGCATATTTCATAAATGCTGAAAAGATTTGAAATAAAACTGAATATTATTCAAGAAAACAACATAGACTGATAAACAAGAACAGACCCAGAAACAAGGAGGCATGGATCAGACTGTCGGGCCTCAGAGGGAGGGTGGGGGTAAAGGGGAGAGATCAACCAAAGGACTTGTGTGCAAGCATATGAGCCTAACCAGCGGTTAAGGACAACAGGGGGGTGGGGGCATGTGTGGGGAGGTGTGTGGGCTGGGAATGGGGGGATGAGGACAAATATGTGATACCTTAATAAAGAAATAAAAAAAATAAAAATAAATAAAATAAATAAATAAAATTTAAAAAACAACAACAACAACAACAAAAAAAAGAAAACAGTAATTTGCTATAAATGAAAAGCCATGTTTCTCAGGGTGGTATTCTTATACACTTTCTGCAGATTCACATTTTAAATATGTGAAAGCAACATATTCAGGCAGTTTCCTAAACAAAACTATTAACTTTTGAAGTGGCAGCTAATATTATTTTCTTCAGATTTGTATTTTCTGATTTCCATGAGATCAGTGTTACCTTTATAACCACATAGTAAATAAAAAATGCCAGTGGATATATTATACAGGATCTATGATTGCCATGAACTTTCTTGAAAGGGAAATTCAGTGCTTATTTTTTAATTAAACATACACTTTTATTTTTTAACTCACTGCTAAAAATAGTGTTCCATACTAAATAATCACTACCAAAAAACTCAGTAAATGAATAGTTGTAGGTCTCTGAGAGATTATGAAAACCATTGTAGTAAGATAAGCTAACTACTCTCTTTGTGCTCAGCTTCTATTTCATATTATTCACATATATCTAATCTCTATTTCCTTTATTTTCCCTCAATCCAACATGTGGTAGCTTACAAGTTTCATTTAAGTGAGAAAAATGAAAAAATTTGTCTAATATTTTTTTTGCCTCCATGCGAGATTGGAAAGTTAGGTGTATCTAGCCAATACTGACCCAGTGTACATTGTTTGATCACCAAGCATTATGAATGATGTCCTTAAAAGGAAGCCATTAGTCATGTATTTTTGAAATGGGTGACAAAGAAAGTCAATTTTCAGATTTAACCACCTAATGACGTTAGAATTCTTTTTTTATAAGGTATTACATTTGTCTACTTTTCCCCAGATTGACACCCCCACCACACCAGTGTCTGTCCATTAGTTATGCTAATATGCATGCATACAAGTCCTTTGGTGGATCTCTTATCCTCCCCCCTCCCACCTTCTCTATGAGGTTGTATGGTCTGTTTAGTGTTCCTTTATCTCTGGATCTAGTTTGTTCATCAGTTTATATTGTACATTATATTTCACATATGAGTGAGATCATGTGATATTTATCTTTCTCCAACTGGCTTTTTTCGCTTAGCACAATGCTCTCCAGGCCCATCCATGCTATTGCAAATGGTAAAAGTTCCTTCTTTTTTATAGTGGCATAGTATTCCATTGTGTAGATGAACCACAATTTTTCAATCCACTTATCTGCTCATGGGCACTTAGCCTGTTTCCAAATCAACTTTAGCTATTATAAATTATACGCTATGAACATAGGGGTGCATATGTCCTTCCTGATTGGTGTTTCTGGTTTCTTGGGATATATTTCCAGAATTGGGACTACTGGGAGGATTTGAAGTTTCATTTTCAAATTTTTGAGGAATCTTTATACTGTTTTCCACAGTGGCTGCACCAGTCTGCATTCACACCAGCAGTGCACGAAGGTTCCTTTTGCTCCGCATCCTTGACAACAATTGTCGTTTGTTGATTTGTTGATGACAGCCATTCTGACAGGTGTGAGATGGTACCGCATTGTTGTTTTGATTTGCATCTCTCAGATAATTAGTGACGTTGAGCATGTTTTCATGTGTCTCTTGACCTTCCTTCTGTCTTCTTTTGAAAAGATCCTATTTAGGTCTGTTGCCCATTTTTTTATTGGAACATTTATCTTCCTTTTATTAAGTTGTATAAGTTGCCTGTAGATGTTGGAGATTAAATCTCTATCAGTGATAACATTTGCAAATATGTTCTCCCATACAGTGGGCTTTCTTGTTGTTTTGTTGATGGTTTCTTTTGCTATGAAAAAGCTTTTTATTTTGATGTAGTCCCATTTGTTTATTTTCTCTTTAGCTTCCATTGGCGTAGGAGCAGTATCAGTGAAGAAGTTCTTTTGGCATATGTCTGAAATTTTGCTGCCTGTGGATTCCTCTAGTATTTTTATGGTTTCCCATCTTATGTTTAAGTCCTGTATCCATTTTGAGTTTATTTTTGTGTATGATGTAAGTTGGTAGTCTAGTATCATTTTTTTTTGCATGTATCTGTCCAATGTTCCAAAACACCATTTGTTGAAGAGACTGTCTTGACTTCATTGTATTTTCATGCCTCCTTTGTCAAATATTAATTGAGCATAGTGGTTTGGGTCGATATCTGGATTCTCTACTCTATTCCATTGGTCTATATGTCTGTTCTTGTGCCAGTACCAGGCTGTTTTGAGAACAGTGGCTTTGTAATACAGTTTGAAATCTTGTGTTGAGATACCACCTACTTTATTCTTCTTTCTCAGGATTGCTGTGGCTATTCAGGGTCTTTTTTTATTCCAGGTGAATTTTTGGAGATTTTTTTCTAGGTCTGAGAAATATGCCGTTGGTATTTTGATGGCGAGTGCATTGAATCTATAGATTGCTTTGGGTAGTATGGACATTTTAATGATGTTGATTCTAACCATCCATGAACATGGTATATTCCTCCATCTGTTTACGTCTTCCTTTATCTCTTTTTTCAGTGTCCTATAGTTTTCCACATATTGATCTTTTACCTCCTTAGTTAAGTTTATTCCTAGGTATCTTAACTTTTTTGGTGTGATGGTCAATGGGATTGCTTTTTTAGTCTCTCTTTCTGTAAGTTCACTATTGGTGTATAGAAATGCCATAGATTTCTTGGCATTAATTTTGTATCCTGCTACATTGCCAAATTCATTTATTGTCTATTAGTTATTTTATGAAATCTTTAGGGTTTTGTATGTGCAATATCATGTCATCTGCAAATAAGGACAGCTTTACTTCTTCTTTTTCAATTTGGATGCCTTTTATTTCTTCTTCTTGTCTAATTGCAATGGCTAATAGTTCCAGTACCATGTCGAACAGGAGTAGTGACAGTGGGCATCACTGTCTTGTTCCTGTTCTTAGGGGAAATGGTTTTAGTTTTTGTCCATTGAGTATGATGTTTGCTGTGGGTTTATCATATATAGCTTTTATTATGTTGAGGTATGATTCTTCTATGCCCACCTTGTTGAGAGTTTTTATCAAGAAAGGGTGTTGGATGTTGTCAAATGATTTTTCTACATCAATTGATATGACTATGTGATTTTTATCTCTCAATTAGTTTATGTGATGTATCACGTTTATTGATTTGCGGATATTGTACCATCCTTGCATTCCTGGGATAAATCCTACTTGGTCATGGTGTATGATCTTTCTGATGTACTGTTGGATGCGATTTGCTAGAATTTTGTTGAGAATTTTGGCATCTATATTCATGAGGGATATTGGCCTGTAATTCTCTTTCATTGTGTTGTCTTTATCTGGTTTTGGTATTAGGGTGATGCTGGCTTCAAAAAAATCAGCTTGGAAGTGTTTCTTCCTCTTGAATTTTTGGAATAGTCTGAGGAGGATAGCTTCTAGTTCTTCCTGAATGTCTGGTAAAACTCCCCTGTGAAGCCATCTGGCCCCGGGTTTTTGTTTGCCAGAAGCTTTTTGATGACTGCTTCAATTTCTTCCATAGTTATTGGCCCATTGAGATGTTTAGATTCTTCCTGATTGAGATTTGGAAGGTTATATTTTTCTAGGAATATGTCTATTTCCTCCAGATTGTCCAGTTTGTTGGAATAGTGTTGTTCATAGTATTTTTTAACAATCCTTTGTATTTTGGTGGGGTCTGTTGTTATTTCACCTCTTTCATTTCTGATTTTGTTTATTTGGGTCCTCTCTCTTTGCTTCTTGGTAAGCCTGGCTAGAGCTTCGTCAATCTTGTTTATCCTTTCAAAGAACTAGCTCTTGGTTTTGTTGATCTTTTGTATTGTTTCTATGGTCTCTCTGTCGTTTATCTCCGCTCTGATCTTTATTATTTCTTTCCTTCTGCTTACACTGGGATTTTCTTGTTGCTCTCATTCTAACTCTTTGAGTTGTAGGGTTAGGTAATTAATTACCATTGTGTTTTTTACAGTAGGCTTGTAGAGCTATGAACTTCTCTCTCAAGACTGCTTTCGCAGTGTTCCATAGATTTTGGATTGTTGTGTATTCATTGTCACTTGTTGCCATGATGTTTTTTATTTGCATGCTTTTTAGTCTCCAAGTGTTTGATTTTTTTTTGGATTGTTTTTATTGTAGTTGATTTCCAGTTTTATGCCACTGTGATCTGAGAAGATGCTTGATATGATTTCTATCTTCTTGAATTTGAAGAGACTTTGCCTATGACCCAACATATAGTCTATCTTTGAAAATGACCCATGTGCACTTGAGAAGAATGTATATTCTGTGGCTTTGGGGTGAAATGTTCTGAAGATGTCAATTAATTCCATCTGGTCTAATGAGTCATTTAGGATTGATATTTCTTTTTTTTTAATTTCTTTATTGATTAAGGTGTCACATATTTGTCCTCATCCCCCCATTCCCATCCCACACCCCTCCCCACGGATGCCCCAACCCCCTGTTGAACTTAACCATTGGTTAGGCTCATATGCATGCACACAAGTCCTTTGGTTGATCTCTCCCCCCTCCCCACACCTTCCCCTATTCTCCCTCTGAGGCCCGATAGTCCGATCGATGCCTCCTTGTTTCTGGTTCTGTTCTTGTTCATCAGTCTATGTTGTTCATCATTTCCCCTAGATGAGCGAGATCATGTGTCACTAGAGATATACTTATAAGAACTGAATATGAGACGAGCAATAATAGTTATGCTGACAGGCAAATGAATCAGTCTGTAGTGAGTTTCTTTCTGGACCAACAGTTCTTTTGAGACCCAATATCAATGTCCACCAGTTCCTTATGAGTATATGTCGGCACTGACCCCTCAGCTCTGGATGGTGGACAAATGGTGGTAATGCAGGTCCGATTCCCTCTGGTTTGGTCTCGGCCGGACCCAGGGGCACGGCTTCACCCGGACCCAGGGGCACGTGGCCTCACCCGGACCCATGGGGTGCGTGGCCTCACCTGGACCCGGGTTCCAGCCTCTCCCGGATCCAGGGGCACATGGCCTCACCCGGACATGGGATCCAGCTTCACCTGGACCCAGGGGCGCGTGGCCTCACCCGGACTCAGGGGCACGTGGCCTCTCCCAGACCCAGGGGCGCATGGCCTCACCCGGGCCTGGGACCCAGCCTGACCCGGATCCAGGCGCGCATGGCCTCACCCGGATCCAGGGGCACATAGCCTCACCCGGGGCCGGGATCTAGCTTCACCTGGACCCAGGGGCACGTGGCCTCACCCGGGGCCGGGACCCAGCCTCAGCCGGATCCAGGGGCATACGGCCTCACCTGGACCCGGGATGTAGCTTCCCCCGGACCCAGGGGTGCGTGGCCTCACCCGGACCCAGGGGTGCATGACCTCTCCCAGACCCAGGGTCGCGTGTCCTCACCCGGATCCAGGGGCCCACGGCCTCACCCGGACCCAGGACCCAGCCTCACCCGGATCCAGGGGCACACGGCCTCGCCCAGACCCAGGATTCAGCTTCGCCTGGACCCAGGGGCGCATGGTCTCACCCGGACCCACGGGTTCGTGGCCTCTCCCGGGCCCGTGACCCAGCCTCACCCAGATCCAGGGGCACACGGCCTCGCCCGGACCCGAGATCTAGCTTCCCCCGGACCCAGGGTCGCGTGTCCTCACCCGGATCCAGGGGCCCACGGCCTCACCTGGACCCGGGACCCAGCCTCACCCGGATCCAGGGGCACACGGCCTCACCCGGACCCGGTATCCAGCTTCACCCGGACCCAGGGGTGCGTGGCCTTACCCGGACCCAGGGGCGCGTGGCCTCACCCGGGCCCGGGACCCAGCCTCACCCGGATCCAGGGGCACACGGCCTCACCCGGACCCGGGATCTAGCTTCCCCCGGACCCAGGGGCACATGGCCTCTCCCAGACCCAGGGTCGCGTGTCCTCACCCGGATCCAGGGGCCCACGGCCTCACCTGGACCCGGGATTCAGCTTCACCCGGACCCAGGGGCGCATGGCCTCACCCGGACCCAGGGGTGCGTGGCCTCTCCTGGGCCCAGGACCCAGCCTCACCCGGATCCAGGGGCACACGGCCTCGCCCGGACCCGAGATCTAGCTTCCCCCGGACCCAGAGGCACGTGGCCTCACCCGGACCCAGGGGCGTGTGGCCTCACCCCGGCCCGGGACCCAGCCTCACCCGGATCCAGGGGCACACGGCCTCACCCAGACCCGAGATCTAGCTTCCCCCAGACCCAGGGGCGCGTGGCCTCTCCCAGACCCAGGGTCGCATGGCCTCACCCGGATTCAGGGGCTCACGGCCTCACCCAGGCCCGGGACCCAGCCTCACCCGGATCCAGGAGCACACGGCCTCACCCGGACCTGGGATCTAGCTTCCCCCAGACCCATGGGCGCGTGGCCTCACCCAGACACAGGGGCGCGTGGCCTCTCCCAGACCCAGGGTCTCGTGGCCTAACCCGGATTCAGGGGCCCACGTCCTCACCCGGACCCAAGATCTAGCTTCTCCTGGACCCAGGGGCACACGGCCTCGCCCAGACCCAGGTTTCAGCTTCACCCAGACCCAGGGTCGCGTGGCCTCTCCCGGACCCGGGACCCAGCCTCACCCGGATCCAGGGGCACATGGCCTCACCCGGACCCTGTATCCAGCTTCACCCGGACCCAGGTGCGCGTGGCCTTACCCGGACCCAGGGGCACGTTGCCTCACCTGGGCCCGGGACCCAGCCTCACCCAGATCCAGGGGCACACGGCCTCACCCGTACCCGGGATCTAGTTTCCCCTGGACCCAGGGGCGCGTGGCCTCACTCGGACCCAGGGTCGTAGGATTGATATTTCTTTGCTGATTTTTTGTTTAGAGGATTTGTCCAATGGTGATAGTGGGGTATTAAAGTCTCCTACTATGATTGTATTGGTGTCAATCTCTCCCTTGATATCCTCCAGGAGTTTTTTTTATGTATTGGAATGCTCCTGTATTGGGTGATTATATGTTTACCAGAGTTATTTCTTCTTGTTGGATTGCTCCCTTTAGTATTATGAAGTGGCCTTCCTTATCTCTTTTTATGTCCTTCACTTTGAGATCTAATTTGTCAGATATAAGTATTGCTATCCCAGCTTTTTTTTCATTTCCATTCACCTGAAAAACCTTTTTTCATCCCTTCACCCTCAGTCTGTGTGTGTCTTTATTCTGAGGTGGGTTTCTTGTAGACAGCAGATATATGGGTCTTGTTTTCTTATCCAATCGGTTACCCTATGTCTTTTTGATTGGGGCATTTAATCCATTTACATTTAAAGTTACTATTGATAGGTACTTATTTGTCACCATTTTTATTCTTTACCCCTGTGTTCCTTCTTCGCTTATTATTTTATTTTTTTACAGCAGACCATTTAGCATTTCTTTCATTGCTGGTTTGGAGGTAATAAACTCCCTTAGTCCTTTTTTGTCTGTGATGCTCCTGATTTCATCTTCAATTTTGATTGGTAGCCTTTCTGGGTACAGTATTCTTGGATTCAGTCCCTTCCTTTGCATGACTTTGTATATTTAATCCCATTCTCTTCTGGCCTGATGAGTTTCTGTTGAGAAATCAGTTGCTAGTCTGATGGGGGTTCCTTTGTATGTAACTTTCTGTCTCTGGCCGCTTTTACGATTCTTACTTTGTCATTGGTGTTTGCCAATCCCACCTAATATGCAAATTGACCCTAACTCCACTACACTCCCAAGCCATGCCCAGAAGCCACGCCCACCAGCCAATCAGAGTGAGTATGCAAATTAACCCACCCTAGATGGCTACAGCAAAGGAGAAAGTAGGAGGGAGGCTTGGGTTTCCAAGGCGATAGAAGAAGCCAAGCTTTCCCCTGCCCTGGCCGGCCTAAGCCTCCACTCAAGGCTACAAAGTTTCAATTATAGAAGGTAAACAAATCCAAACTGAAATGGCTGCTGGCCACAGAGCGAGCAGGAGGCTTGGCTCCGCTCCAGGATACAAACTTTCAATTGTAGAAGGTAAATAAATTCCAGATACCAGGGCCTCCGCTTGGGGCACCAGGGAGCATGGCTGGCCTGCAAACCACCACAGGCCCCTCACTCAGGCCGCCCCATGCCCCAAGGGAACCCCAACCCCAATGAAAAATGGCATCACTGCTGTAAAGAACTCAATAGAAAGCATCAACAGTAGAATAGAAAAAACAGAGGACCGCATCAGTGAGCTAGAAGACAAAGTGGGAAAAAATACCCAAGTAGAGCAGCTTCTAGAAAAAAAAATTAAACAGCAGGAGGAGAGCCTAAGGGAACACCCTTCAGGGCAAACCACCTTGGCTCCCACCCGTGCACCAGGCCTCTATCCTATCTAATAAAAGAGTAATATGCAGATTCACCATCACTCCAACAGACAATATAGCTTGCCCCCATGTGGCCAAAGATCCTGCCCCTATGTGGACACAAGATAGCCACCACAAGATGGCCAGCGGGGGAGGGCAGTTGGGAGGCACCAGGCCTGCAAGGGAGGGCAGTTGGAGACAATCAACCCTACAGGGGAGGGCAGGTAGGCGTGACCAGGCAGGCAGAGGATGGAAGTTGGGGGCAAATAGGCTGGCAGGGGAACAGTTAGACATCAATCAGGCTGGCATGGGAGTGGTTAGGGGGTGATCAGGCTGGCAGGCAGGCAAGCAGTTGGGAACCAGCAGTCCAAAATTATGAGAGGGATGTCAGACATCCCTCAAGGGGTCCCTGATTGGAGAGGGTTCAGGCTGGCCTGAGGGACACCCCCCTCCCCCGCGCACGAATTTCATGCACTGGGTCTCTATTTTAATTATAATGTGCCTTCAAGTTGCTCTTTTGGGGTTCATTTTGCTTGGGACTCTGTGTCCTTCTTGGATTTGTGTGGGTTTTTTCTTCCCAATATCTGGGAATTTTTCTGTCATTATTTCTTCAAACAGGTTTTCTATTCCTTGCTCAGTTTCCTCTCCTTTTGGAACCCCTATTATGGAGATGTTGTTTTGTTTCATGTTGTCCCAAAGTTCCCTTAGGCTCTCCTCCTGCTGTTTAATTTTTTTTTCTAGAAGCTGCTCTACTTGGGTATTTTTTCCCACTTTGTCTTCTAGCTCATTGATGCGGTCCTCTGTTTCTTCTATTCTACTGTTGATGCTTTCTATTGAGTTCTTTACAGCAGTGATGTCATTTTTCATTTCTTCTTGGTTCTTCTTCATTTCCTCTTGGTTCTTACTCATATTGTCAAATTTGTCTTCCATTCTTTTCAGCCATCTTATGACCATTTCTCTGAATTCTTTCTCTGACAGGTTGCTTGCCTCCATTTTGCTTACTTCCTTTCCTGATGATGCCTGCTTTTCTTTCATATGTGGGCTGTTTTTTTGTCTCCCCATGGTCTTTCTTCTCCGGATGTCTGGTTATGTAGTTCTGTCTCTCCTGTGTTGATTTAAAGGCACAAATTACAACACAACCAGGTACAACACACAAGGCACTGAACAGAGATGTATTCACAATATTAATAAGCCCAAATAAAGTTGACCACCAGAGAAAGGCAAGTTAGTAGATAGGAAAGAAAGAAGAAGAGAAAAAGAAAGGAGTGCCAAAATGAAGTTGGGAAAAGGAAAAAAAAGTAAGACAGAAAAGAAAGAGAATAAGAAAGAAATGGGGAACAAACTATATATATGGGGAGAAAACTCCAATAGGACAACCACTAATCCCAGCAAATGCCAGCAACAAGTACCTGGATATTAATACATACTGCAAACAACATCTAATATCAAGCGAGGTGAGGGAAAACAGAAGCAAAAAAACAAACAAAAACAAAGCAAACAAAGAAAACACAAAAATGAATAAGCAAAACAATCTCACAAAAAAGCATAAAAAATTGATATAATCAACATTCAAGCAAACAACAACAAAAGGACAGAGGGAAAATCTAAAGCAGGAAACGAGTAAGAGAAACAGGACACCAGAAGGGCAAAATTTAAGAAGAGAGTGATGGCATAAAGGTAGAGTTGAGCTAGAATAAAACGATGCTAAAGGAAAGATGAAAATAGAATGTAGGACACTAATCCCAAAGTAAAATAAAGAGAAAATAAAATGACACTTTAAAAAAAAAAAGGTAAAATAATAGTAGGAATAATACTGATTGAAAATAAAAATGTAATAATTAAAAAGGGAAAACCAAGTGAAGAAATAAGAAAAAAAAATACTTTCTTAAGTAAAAGATGAAAAAAATAAAAATAAAACAAATTAATTAATTAAAAATAAAATGTTCAGTAGTGAAGGTCATTCACTTCCTCTATTGTTCTGTTTGGCATGCCTGTTTCCCAGTCAGGGCAGTATTTCAGTTCCCTGCATTCCACTGCTCCTCAGTGTTGTAAGCCAGTCCTGATTTTTAAACAGGCAGTGTCTTAATTCCTTTTATTCCTTTATTTGTGATTACACAAGAGTCAATTTGTGATTATGCCCCTGGGTGGCAGTGTTTCTGGATTAACTTCCTGGTCTATAAGTCCTCTGTAGCCTACAGTTAGATCCTGCTTTCCCTGTGGCACTCAATACCGGTTTGTGGGAGTGGGCTGCCCCAGAGCTGGCTCTCAGATGGTCACTCCCCGCTCTGATCCCCAGGTTCCAGAAAAACAACTTTCCCCTGCAGTCTCCCATGGTGTCCCCAACTGGGTGATCCTATGTATTGGGCTTAGTAATCAGAAGCAGGGATTTGAAGAGGAAAGAGCCCAAGTGTGCAAACAACGGGGCTGCATGTAAGTCTGCGCAGTCCCCCTTTTCCCTTTGGGTCTAAGCAGCCAGCACACTTTTAAAATTTTTAGGCTGTCCTTTTGCATCAGATCAAAATGGGTTCCTGTTTAGAGATTCCTTCTGTTAGCAGCTCTGAGGACCCCCTTCCACTTTCACTGATCCCTCCAGCACCAACAGCCACGGATTGTTCTAGGCGCAGACTTCCCCTGGTCCTCCAGCTCCCGCAGTGCGTGCATTTGTTGACCTGCCGGGACCAGAGACCTCACCTTAACCCAGGCGAAATCTGACCTTTCTGTGGTGGAGTGTAGAGCTCCTCTGAATCTGTGTGTTTGCGCCAATTGGGGACCGGTGTTCTTGGGTTCTCAGCTGTCCGGTGGGTGCCACAGTTGTAGATTTTCAGGCTTCAGATAATATCCACTTTCCCCTTCAAGATGGCATGGTCTCCGTGTCCGAGTAGGTCGCTCCAGGAGGGAACCCAGCAGCAGCGGGGGCTGCCTGGTCAGGGGAACCCCGTCCAGCAGTCCCCCACCTTCTCCTGGAGTATAGCTGTCCCTTAACTCACCAACAAACACTCCCCGTGTGACCCTCAGCTGTTCTTTCTTTCTGCTCCGGGACAAGACTCGGGACACGTCTCTCTATTCCACTGCCATTTATTCCCCCCTACTGTAGTTTGATACCTGGTATTGTGATCCCTCCAACTTTGTACTGCTTTCCTAGGATTGCTTTGGCTATTTGGGATCTTTTTTTTATCCCAGATGAATTTTTGTAGAGTTTGTTCAATGTGAAAGCTGCAACCTGCACGGCTAGGGTTCAGGATCTGGAGAAGGGCTGTGCACAAATGAAAAGTCTAGACAAGAAATATGAATTTGGAAATTATGGGGGGCAAGGCAGAGAGTCTTTCTCTAGTGGAAAGGCCTTAATGTTGCCCAGGCCCTGTTAGCTTTTTATTTAATTTTAGATATACATCTTGCCCTTAGTCAGGCAGGCAATCCAGTAGCAGACAGACTGTCTTAAAGGGCAGTAAATATTAGTAAAGATTTACTTTGAGGCTATTAGGTCAGGAAATTGCTTGAACCAACATTGTCTCGACAGAACAATCTGTTCATAGCTATAGCCCTTGCCAAAGCTCAAGGTCCATCAGCCTACTGGGTTCCCTGTTTGCACTTTCATGATAGTGTAGACCAGTGATGGGCAACCTTTTCAGCTTGGTGTGTCAAACTTCACCAAAAAACTGAGCATAACTCGGGTAGTGTGTCACTTTGAGGAAAAAAACATTATTTCGCAAATGTTTCATCCTCAGGAGCAGCAAATGTTTCATCCTCGGCATGCGGCCGCCTCAGCGGTTGCGTGTCACCAAAATTGGCTACACATGTCAGTGCTGACACGCATGTCATAGGTTCGCCATCACTGGTGTAGACAATTGATAGCTTCCAGCAGTTCTAGGTCTGTGAAATATGTTGTTGGTATTTTAATGGGGATTGCATTAAATCTATAAATTGCTTTGGGTATTATGGACATTTTAATGATTTTGATTCTACCATTCCATAAACATGGTATGTTCTTCCATTTGTTTGTCTTACTCTATCTCTTTTTCCAATATCCTTTAGTTTTCTGAGTACAGGTCTTTTACCTCTATAGTTAAGTTTATTCCTAGGTATCTTTTTTTTTAAAATATATTTTATTGGTTTTTTACAGAGAGGAAGGGAGAGGGATAGAGATTTAGAAACATCAATGAGAGAGAAACATTGATCAGCTGCCTCCTGCACACCCCCTACTGGAGATATGCCTGCAACCAAGGTACATGCCCTTGACTGGAATCAAACCTGGGACCCTTCAGTCTGCAGGCTGACACTCTATCCACTGAGCCAAACTGGTTAGGGTTATTCCTAGGTATCTTAATTATTTTTGGTGCAATGGTAAATGGGATTTTATTTTACTTTTTTTTAGTTTCTCTTTCTGTAAGTTTATTATTGGAGTATCAAAAAGCCATAGATTTCTGGGGGTTAATTTTGTATCCTGCAATATTGCCGAGTTTATTTATTTATTTATTTTCATTGTTTCAAGTGTTTCATATTTCTTCTTTTTCCTGATAGATCCCCCACTGCCACTCCCACCCTGGATGCAAGCCCCCACCGCTGCACACTCTGTGTCCATTGGTTATGCTAATATGCATGCATACAAGTCCTTTGGTTGACCTCTAACCCCCGCTCCCCTGCCATTTGTCTCTGGATCAATTTTTGTTGAACAGTTTTTGTTGATCATTATATCCCACATATGAGAGAGATCATGTGGTATTTATTGGTATATTTCTCTGACTGGCTTATTGTGCTTAATATAATGCTCTACAGGTCCATCCATGATGTTGCAAATGGTAAACGTTACTTCTTTTTTATAGTGGCACTAGTAGCCCATTTGCAGGAAGAATCCTGCAAGCGGCCGTTGCAGCAGCCACGCCTGCACCCGTGCGCTGCTGCTGCCTGCCCAGCTCTGCCCTGCTCTGCCCCACTCCACCTTGCTCCGCCCCGCTCCTTCCCACTCCACCCTGCCCGGGCTTTCCCTCTAGCAGCCACCTTGCTTTCCACTTTTCCTCCCTCTTCCTTCTAAGTTGTATTCAGTCTTCACTCCTCCCTCCCTCAGCATATGCAAATTAACCGCCATCTTTGTTGGGTAGTTTGCATACTCGCCCTGATTGGCTGGTGGGCGTGGCTTTGGCTGGTGGGTGTGGCTTGGGCGTGGCAAAGGTGCTGCCAATTTGCATATTACTATTTTATTAGGTAGGGTAGTATTCTATTGTGTAGATGTACCACAGTTTTCTAATCCACTCATCGGCTGATGGGCACTTAGGGTGTTACCAAATCTTAGCTATTGTGAATTAGGCTGCTATGAATATAGGGGTGCATATATCTTTTCTGATAGGTGTTTCTGGTTTCTTGGGATATAGTCCTAGAAGTGGGATTACTGGGTCAAACGGAAGTTCCATTTTTAATTTTTTGAGGAAACGCCATACTGTTTTCCACAGTGGCGGCACCAGTCTGCATTCCCACTAGCAGTGCACGAGGGTTCCTCTTTGTCCACATAATCGCCAGCACTTGTCTTTTGTTGATTTGTTGATGACAGCCATTCTGAGAAGTGTGAGATGGTACCTCATTGTTGTTTTGATTCACATCTCTCAGATAATTAGTGACTTTGAGCATGTTTTCATAGGTCTCTCAGTCATCTGTATGTTCTCTTTGGAAAAGTGTCTATTTAGGTCTTTGCCTGTTTTTTTATTGGATTGTTTATCTTCCTTTTGTTAAGTTGTGTGAGATCTCTGTATATTTTGGAGATTCAACTCTTATCTGAAATTGCATTAGGAAATATGTTCTCTCATGCAGTGGGCTTTCTTATTGTTTTGTTGATGGTTTCTTTTGCAGTATAGAAGCTTTTTATTTTGATGTAGTTCCATTTGTTTATTTTATCCTTAGTCTAGGAGCTGAATTGGTAAAGATATTGCTATCACACATGTCTAATATTTTTCTGCCTATGGAGTCTTCTAAGATTTTTATTATTTCCTGACTTATATTTAAGTCCTTTAGCCATTTTAAGTGTGTGTGTGTGTGTGTGTGTGTGTGTGTGTGTGTGTGTGTGTTTGGTATGGTGTAAGATGGTGTTCTGGTTTTATTTTTTTTGCAAGTATCTGACCAATTTTCCCAGCACCATTTATTGAAGTGACTGTCTTGACTCCATTGTATGCTCTTCCTTCCTTTCTCAAATATTAATTGAGCATAATGGCTTGGGTAGATTTCTGGGTTATTTTTTCTGTTCCATTGGTCTATATGTCTGTTCCTGTGCCAGTACTAGGTAGTTTTGAGAACTGTGGCTTGGTAATATAGCTTGATATTGGTACTGTGATCCCTTCAACTTTGATCTTTTTCTCAGGATTTCTCTGGATATTCAGGGTCTTTTTTTCTTCCAGATGAATTTTTTGGAGCGTTTGTTCTAGGTCTTTGAAATATGCCGTTGACATTTTAATGAGGATTTCATTGAATCTGTAGATTGCTTTGGGTAGTATAGACATTTTAATGATGTTGATTCTACCAATCCATGAACATGGTATGTTTTTCCATTTGTTTATGTCTTCTTCTATCTCTTTTTTCAATGTCCTGTAGATTTCCTAGTACACGTCTTTTACCTCCTTATTTAAGTTTTTTCCTAGGTATCTTAATGTTTTTGGTGCTATGGTAAATGGGATTTCTTTTGTTGTTTTTTTGTTTCTCTTTCTGTGAGTTTATTATTGGTATATGAAAAAGTCATAGATTTCTAGGTGTTAATTTTGTATTCTGCTACATTGATGAATTCATTTATTAATTCTAGTAGTTTTTGATGGAGTCTTGGTGTTTTCTATATACTTATCATGCCATCTGAGAATAAGGACAGTTTTACTTCTTCTTTTCCAATTTGGATGCCATTTATTTCTTCTTGTCTGATATCTATGGCTAGCACTTCCAGGACTATGTCGAACAGGAGGGGTGAGAGAGGGCATCCCTGTCTTGTTCCTGTTTTTAGGAGAAATGGTTTTAGTTTTGCCCATTGAGTATGATGTTGGCTATAGCTTTGTCATATTAGTCTTTTATTATGATGAGTTATGATCCCTCTATTTCCTTTTTACTAAGAGATATCAAGAAAGGGTGTTGGATTATTTCAAATGCTTTTTCTCCATCAATTGATATGATTATGTGATATTTGTTGTTGGAGACCAGGTGTAAGCTGACATGTTTCTTGCACCCTAAGGGACTGACAAGGCTCAGTCCCCTACCCACACAGTTTTCCCAGGCTTGTTTGGATGGTGATTATCAGTAGAATGAGAGCAACCTTTCATGGCTTACCAAGAAGTCATGGATGGTGATTATCAGTAGAATGAGAGCAACCTTTCATGGCTTACCTGTAACTATTTACTGAGATTTGCTGTACTGAGAATTTGCCTTTCTGCTCTATCTCTCCCTTAGAGATGAAGAGGAACAAAGAGTACATTCCTCTGGACAGACCTCCTATTCAAGTGTTTGTGTATAAAAGGCATTATGCAGTTAATAAAGCTGCTGCAGTCAGTCAATAGCTTGCAGACATCCTGATCCCGCTTTCCTGTCTTTCTTTCTTTTCTCAATTCCCACCTCCCTACCTCAGCC
Source organism: Cnephaeus nilssonii (assembly GCF_951640355.1). NCBI lineage: Eukaryota > Metazoa > Chordata > Mammalia > Chiroptera > Vespertilionidae > Cnephaeus > Cnephaeus nilssonii. The sequence goes on from NC_137074.1 coordinate 108,526,399, forward strand.
CAGTTCAACCGTCAGGCTGGCACTGACAATTGGCACCTGAACACAGGGATCTGAGGACTTGGGAAGCAGACAGTGAGGTACTCCTCCAGATAAAGAGTGCACTCGGAATATTAAGGTAAGGGAGGAGCAATTTACTGATAGTCGGGAGTAAAGCATGGGACAATTAGAGAAAGAGAAAATGCCCTTTAGAGGCAAAGGTTGAAGTCTGTGTGATCATGATCATAAAATAATGTGGGTTCCTGTTCAAATTAAAATCTTAGTTTGTGTATGGAATTTAAAATCTGTAATAAGTGGAACTCCACTACTGAAACTACCTCTGGTGCGGAGAAATTCAAAGGTGGCAGGAGAGGGCAGTGCTATCTGCTCTCCCGCAATGAGATTACTTAATGCCTTGTTTAAAAATTATAAAAGAACTCGCAGGGAAATGCAAATCTTGGCCAAATTGGGTGTGAGTTATTACTTCAGAAAGCGAAAAAGAAAGAAAAAAATTGAGATCTGTCTATCTTTTACGCATGAAAAGAAATTTGGCCAGATTTGATGCTGATTCTTCCCCCAAAGTAAGCAGGATGTGGGGGAAGGGAGAGACACGTGGCGATCCAATATGGACTCCCACTCTCCCATTATACAAATTTAAAGTTTCCTTTCTCGCCATGACAAAGTCTTAAAAATTTAGAAATGTGTCTGGAATTTCTGTGCTTATGGGGAGAGAACTTAGCTGTATAGTCCGATTTCGGACATTTAGATTGTCTTCAGCTGGAATCTCTCTGCAAAAGCTATAGAAAATTAAAAACCCAGAACTGGTTCTTTTTCCTAGGAAAAACGGCGAAAAAGTCTTCTTCAAAGAAATTCAAGCTAATTCCAGCAACAGGATTCGCATTTTTCCATAATAAAGAGTAGTTTTTAAAATACTAATGAACCTTGTTAAAAAGTTAACTTTTAAGGCCTTCAAGAAAATACGTAAATTTTTCTCTGTCATAGAATTTATCCAAAGCAAATGCTTTAAAATAATTATAATTAACTATAAAATCTCAAAAAGAAATTGTTAAGATATAGATAAATAATGTATTAATTATAAAGATCTAAGTAGCCCAGGTAACTGGCTACACCCTTTACTAATGGAGGAAGAAGGCTGCTTGCCCTTCCCCCAGCAGACAGGCCAGCTTCCTGCCAGTAACCATCTTTGAAGAATATGGTAATTTACATTCAAATAAACCAAACATGGTTTTCCAAAGCCACTAGCAAATAAAAATTAAAGTTTAAATTTGCCTCATAAAAAACCTAGAGGACAGAATTGAATCTATTAATTGATTATGTCTTGTGTTTTAGAAATTTATTCTTAAGAATATAAAAGTGTTATTAATCAAAGAACTACTAAATATTTGACTTGCCAGCTTTGAAAGTTCAAGTTACAGATTAAATTAGGAGAAATTATATAGTTGTGGTAATTAAATACCTAAAATATAAAAACGTATTTTTAAGAAAATAAAATGTTATGTTTTCTCTAATAATTAGGAATTCAAAATATATTAGTTATTGGTCTGATTTTAAAAAGAGGATTAATTCATTGATCCAGTTCAAATATAATTGATATTCTTTAAGATAAGTTAGGTATATAATCTTTAAATCATATATATATATATATATATATATATATATATATATATATATATATATTTGATCTTTCCAAGTTATTTCAAGACTGAGTGACTTTTGGACATTTAATGGGCCCCGAAATTTTTTTCAAAAGTCTGTTCTCTCTTAAAAGAAATATTTTTTTAATTAAACCGAGTGATACTTGAAATCACATGGAAGGCTTTATCAAATAAAAGTTAATATATTTTACTTATACATATATATTAAATATTATAAAGGTTTTTGCCTGTTAGAAGGGCAAAAACAATATATTTCTTAAATATAGCCAAATTTTTCAACAGCAGATTTCTAAAAAGACAAAAGCCATGCTTTTAGATCAGACCTATAAGTTTTACTAAATAAGTTTCTTTGCTTTTTAATTAAAGATACCTACTTAAGTTACTTTATAAATTAGCCTTTTAAAATATAATCAAGGTCTCATATAAATTAAGTTACATAAGAAACCAATGTTTAAATAATTAAATCCAAGTAAAATCTAGGATCAGATTAAAAGCCATCATTTACTGCCTAACTTTATGTAGCCACCTACATTAAGCTAGAGGTGGGGCAACATTTGTGGCTTATAAAATCAGACGTAAATTTGCTTTATTTTAAATGAAGATACCTACTTTAATTACTTAAATAAATTAGCTTATTAAATTATACTCAAGGTTTTCAGCTACATAAAAAGCCAATATTTTTATAAACAATTCTAATAAAGACCAGAAACAGCTAGTGAAAGTTTGTCTACAATATAAATTTGACTATCTCTTAAAAGAACAGATTGAGCAGCTGCCCCTCTGGCCACATGGTTTGCAGCCGCCATCTTAAAATAACAAAGGCCAACCTCCTTCCTTTAAATAAGCCCATAATCCCTCTGTATATACAAATAAGCCTAAGAGGATACTTTAAAATATAATTATAATTTTAATAAAAAGAAGAAATTTTAAAATTTTGGATTTTCTTTCACTAATATTTACAGTGTAAACTAAGATTGTTGTTAAAATGTTAAGTTTGAAAGTAAATTAGTAGTCAGCCTTACTGTAAAAGTACTTGTAATATAGCTAGCTAGTCACCTGTAGGCTTGACCTTCAAACTACAGCCCTATAGGTTGCATATTATAAAAAGAAAGACAAAGATTCTTAAGTGAAACTCTCTATAGCCTGAAAATTATTCTAGAAGTAAATAGAGGTTTCCTTTAAATATTATAGGAATTATAATTAAAAACCTATATGTTTAATCTTTTAAACTAAGGTAAATAATTTATATTTTTCCTCTCTGATAAGTTTTATGTAAAATTAAAGATTAATAGCAAAAACTTAATATCATTTATTTTCCATAATCTAGGACAAGTAAAGTTAATAAATACCATACTTTCTGGCTTATAAAACGACTGGGCATATAAGATTTTCCAGGGTTAAAAAGTCATTTTATACACCAGAAAATACGGTATATTGGTCTATATTGATGGGATTAGATATAATGGATTAGATATATTGGACTACCGTATTTTCCGGTGTATAAGACGACTTTTTAACCCAGGAAAATCTTATATGCCCAGTCGTTTTATATGCCAGAAAATACGGTAAATTAAGCTTTATTTCAGATTAATAAAATTGGCTAATTAAAATAAGAAAATATTCATAAAAACTTAATTATACTAGACAAAAAACTGTTCCTAAAGTATTAACAAAACTTTATTGATAGTTCATCTCATAGTAAAATTACTTAACATACAATAAATCCAAAGCAGTCATATTTCTATACAAAATTAAAAATAAAAGCTTATCAAGACTGCATTAAAAAATTTTACAAAAGCCTCATAATAATACCAAAAAGAGATTAATAATATCTTAAAAGAAATATCCTACAAGTAAATTACATCAAGCCTTAATTGCCTTAAAATTTTTACTCACATATTAATTTTCATTTATAATACTAATAACAAGACACTGATAAAATATTACGGTGTCAAAATAAGCCAAAGGAAAATCATTTAGACAAAAATCAAAAGGATCCCAAGTCTAATTTATAGAAAAGATTTCTTTATTAACCTTTGGTCAAGAATATGTTTATATATTTCCAGACAAGCCCATATGGATTCCTGCAAAAACGGATCCAAGAGAGGACCTAATAGAACTGTTACAGCCACAGAATAGGCAGTGGCCCATAAGAACAGAGGAGAAATAGTCCAGAAATAAAAATAGTGAAGACGCCTTGCCATGCTAGCAGTCAGCAGCTGTGCATTGCTGCAGGTTGCCCAGGACCAAGGGCAAGGAAGGTCGGTGTGCATGCTTCCAGATCATTTGTGCACACCCTTCTGCATAAAAGTCAAAATGTTTGATGTTTGTGTTCTACCAGGACCCCTGGCTTAGGGGCTTGCTTTATTTCTAACACAGGGAATAGTATGAACTGCCACATTAAAAGAAATGTTATACCTCAGGCATTAACCATTTTTACAGATAGATCCAGTTCTAGAAAGGCTGGATCTACTGCAGCAGGGGAGCGAAGGTCCTTCAAACCCCTTATATTTCAGTAGAAATACAAGCTCTTATTTATAGCTTAACAGATTTTACTACGGAACTCATCAACCTATAGTAATAGTGCTTATGTGGTAAGTATGGCAAAAATTATTAAAACAGGTAATATAGGGCACACTAATTCTGAGGAACTTTTCATTTAATTTTCAGTCTTTAAAATGTTATTTGAGAACGACAATTTCCATGTTTTTTTTTTCTTTCCAATTTTTTTTATTAAGGTATTATATGTGTACATATCTTGCCATTGCCCCCCCCACCCCACTCCCATATATGCCCTCACCCCCCAGAGTTTTGCGTCCATTGGTTATGCTTATATGCATGCATACAAGTCCTTTGATTGATCTCTTATCTCCCCCATCTCTCCCTAACCTTCCCCCTGTAATTTGACAGTCTGTTTGATGCTTTACTGTCTCTGTATCTATCTTTTTGTTCAATTTTATAATGTTCTTTATTATCCATAAATGAGTGAGATCATGTGGTATTTTTCTTTCATTGACTGACTTATTTCACTTAACATAATGTTCTCCAATTCCATCCAGGTTGCTGCAAATGATGAGAATTCCTTCTTTTTTATGGCAGCATAGTATTCCATTGTGTAGATGTACCACAGTTTTCTGATCCAGTCATCTGCTGACGGGCACCTAGGCTGTTTCCAAATCTTAGCTATGGTGAATTGTGCTGCTATGAACATAGGGGTGCATATATCCTTTCTGATTGGTGTTTCTAGTTTCTTCGGATATATTCCCAGGAGTGGGATTACTGGGTCAAATGGGAGTTCCATTTTCAGTTTTTTGAGGAAACTCCATACTGTTCTCCACAGTGGCTGCACCAATCTGCATTCCCACCAGCAGTGCACGAGGGTTCCTTTTTCTGCGCATCCTCGCCAACACTTGTCGTTTGTTGATTTGTTGATGATAGCCATTCTGACAGGTGTAAGATGGTACCGCATTGTTGTTTTGATTTGCATCTCTCGGATAATTAGTGACGTTGAGCATGTTTTCATGTGTCTCTTGGCCTTCCTTCTGTCTTCTTTTGAAAAGATTCTATTTAGGTCTGTTGCCCATTTTTTTATTGGATCATTTATCTTCCTTTTATTAAATTGCATAAGCTGCCTGTAGATGTTGGAGATTAAACCTTTATCAGCGATGCCATTTGCAAATATGTTCTCCCATGTAGTGGGCCTTCTTGTTGTTTTGTTGATGGTTTCTTTTGCTGTGAAAAAGCTTTTTATTTTTATGTAGTCCCATTTGTTAATTTTCTCTTTAGCTTCCACTGCCCTAGGAGCAGTGTCAGTGAAGAATTTCTTTTGGCATATGTCTGAGATTTTGCTGCCTGTGGATTGCTCTAGTATTTTTATGGTTTCCCGTCTTATGTTTAAGTCCTGTATCCATTTTGAGTTTATTTTTGTGTATGGCGTAAGTTGGTGATCAAGCTTCATTTTTTTGCATGTATCTGTCCAATTTTCCCAACACCATTTATTGAAGAGACTGTCTTTATTCCATTGTATGTTCATGCCTCCTTTGTCAAATATTAATTGAGCATAGTGGTTTGGGTCGATATCTGGATTCTCTATTCTGTTCCATTGATCTATATGTTTGTTCTTGTGCCAGTACCAGGCTGTTTTGAGAACAGTGGCTTTGTAATACAGCTTGATATCTGGTATTGAGATCCCTCCTACTTTATTCTTCCTTCTCAGGATTGCTGTGGCTATTCGGGGTCTTTTTTTATTCCAGATGAATTTTTGGAGGGTTCTTTCAAGGTCTGTGAAATATGCCGTTGGTATTTTAATGGGGAGTGCATTGAATCTATAGATTTCTTTGGGTAGTATGGACATTTTAATGATGTTGATTCTACCAATCCATGAACATGGTATGTTCTTCCATCTGTTTACGTCTTCCTCTATCTCTTTTTTCAGTGTCCTGTAGTTTTCCGTGTATAGGTCTTTTACCTCCTTAGTTAAGTTTATTCCTAGGTATCTTAATTTTTTTGGCGCGATGGTAAATGGGATTGCCTTTTTAGTCTCTCTGTCTGTAAGTTCACTATTGGTGTATAGAATGGCCATAGATTTCTTGGCGTTAATTTTGTATCCTGCTACATTGCCGAATTCATTTATTAAGTCTATTAGTTTTTTGACGGAGTCTTTCGGATTTTTTATGTACAATATCATGTCGTCTGCAAATAAAGACAGCTTTACTTGTTCTTTTCCAATTTGGATGCCTTTTATTTCTTCTTCTTGTCTAATTGCAATGGCTAATACTTCCAGTACTATGTCAAACAGGAGTGGTGAGAGTGGGCATCCCTGTCTTGTTCCTGTTCTTAGGGGAAATGTTTTTAGTTTTTGTCCATTGAGTATGATGTTTGCTGTGGGTTTATCATATATAGCTTTTATTATGTTGAGGTATGAGCCATCTATTCCCACCTTGTTGAGAGTTTTTATCAAGAAAGGGTGTTGGATTTTGTCAAATGCTTTTTCTGCATCAATTGATATGACTATGTGATTTTTATCTTTCAATTTGTTTATGTGATGTATCACGTTTATTGATTTGCGGATATTGTACCATCCTTGCATTCCTGGGATAAATCCTACTTGGTCATGGTGTATGATCTTTCTGATGTACTGCTGGAGCCGATTTGCTAGAATTTTGTTGAGGATTTTGGCATCTATGTTCATGAGGGATATTGGTCTGTAATTCTCTTTCATTGTGTTGTCTTTATCTGGTTTTGGTATTAGGGTGATGCTGGCTTCATAGAAGGAGCTTGGAAGTGTTCCTTCCACTTGAATTTTTTGGAATAGTCTGAGGAGGATAGGTTTTAGTTCTTCCTTTAATGTTTGGTAAAACTCTCCTGTGAAGCCATCAGGCCCGGGCTTTTGTTTGCCAGAAGCTTTTTGATGACTGCTTCAATTTCGTCCATAGTTATTGGCCTATTGAGCTGTTTAGATTCTTCTTGATTGATTTTTGGAAGGTTATATTTTTCTAGGAATATGTCCATTTCCTCCAGGTTGTCCAGTTTGTTGGAATAGAGTTGTTCGTAGTATTTTGTTACAATCGTTTGTATCTCAGCAGGGTCTGTTGTTATTTCACCTCTTTCATTTCTGATTTTGTTTATTTGGGTCCTCTCTCTTTGCTTCTTGGTGAGCCTGGCTAGAGGTCCATCAATCTTGTTTATCCTTTCAAAGAACCAGCTCTTGGTTTTGTTGATCTTATGTATTGTTTCTTTGGTCTCTATGTCATTTATCTCCGCTCTGATCTTTGTTATTTCCTTCCTTCTGGTTACACTGGGCTTTTCTTGCTGCGCTTTTTCTAGCTCTTTGAGTTGTAGGGTTAAGTAATTTGTTACCATTGTTTCTTGTTTTTTGCAATAGGCTTGTAGAGCTATGAACTTCCCTCTCAAGACTGCTTTCGCTGTGTCCCATAGATTTTGGATTGTTGTGTTTTCATTGTCATTTGTTGCCATGATGTTTTTTATTTCTTCCTTGATCTCTCTGGTGACCCAGTCCTTGTTTAATAGCATGCTGTTTAGTCTCCATGTGTTTGATTTCTTTGGATTGTATTTATTGTAGTTGATTTCCAGTTTTATGCCACTGTGATCTGAGAAGATGCTTGATATAATTTCTATCTTCTTGAATTTTAAGAGATTTTGCCTGTGACCCAGCATATGGTCTATCTTTGAAGATGACCCATGTGCACTTGAGAAGAATGTATATTCTCTGGCTTTGGGGTGAAATGTTCTGAAGATGTCAATTAATTCCATCTGGTCTAGTGAGTCATTTAAGATCGCTATTTCTTTGCTGATTTTTTGTTTAGAGGATTTGTCCAGTGGTGATAGTGGGGTATTAAAGTCTCCTACTATGATTGTATTGCTATTAATCTCTCCCTTGATATCCTCCAGGAGTTTTTTTATGTATTTGGGTGCTCCTATATTGGGAGCGTATATGTTTACCAGAATTATTTCTTCTTGTTGGATTTCTCCCTTTAGTATTATGAAGTGGCCTTCCTTATCTCTTGTTATGGCATTTACTTTGAGGTCTATTTTGTCAGATATAAGTATTGCTACCCCTGCTTTTTTTTCATTTCCATTTGCCTGAAAGATATTTTTCCATCCCTTCACTTTCAATCTGTGTGAGTCTCTTGTTCTGAGGTGGGTCTCTTGTAGACAGCATATACATGGGTCGTGTTTTTTTATCCATTCAGCTACTCGATGTCTTTTGATTGGAGCATTTAGTCCGTTTACATTTAAAGTTATTACTGAAAGGTATTTGTTTGCAGTCATATCTATTTTTGTGTCTGTATTCCTTCTTACCTGTTTATTTCTTCTTTTTACAGTATTCCCTTTAGCAATTCTTGCATTGCTGGTTTGGTGGTGATAAACTCCCTGAGGCTTTTTTTGTCTGCAAAGCTCCTGATTTCCCCTTCAATTTTGTTTGATAGTCTTGCTGGATATAGTATTCTTGGATTCAGTCCTTTGCTTTGCAACACTTTGTATACCTCCTTCCATTCACTTCTATCTTGTTGTGTTTCTGATGAGTAATCATTTGACAATCTGATGGGTGTTCCTTTGTAGGTAACTCTCTGTCTCTCTCTTGCCGCCTTTAGGATTCTCTCTTTATCATTTATATTTGCCATTGAAATTATGACATGTCTTGGTGTGGGTCTTTTGGGGTTGATCCTGCTTGGGACTCTCTTTACTTGCATAACTTTTATCTTTCCCATATCCGGGAAGTTTTCTGTCATTATTTCTTCAAATAGATTTTCTAAACCCTGCTGCTCTTCTTGTCCTTCTGGCAGCCCTATTATACGCATGTTACTTCATTTCATGTTGTCCTGAAGCTCCCTTAGGCTTTCCTCCTGCTTTTTAATTTTTTTTCTCCAATTGCTGTTCAGCTTGAGCTTGTTTCTGTACCTGATCTTCTAACTCACTAATTCGGTCCTCTGCTTCTTGTAGTCTACTGTTGAAACTTTCCATGGTGTTTTTGATTGTAGCTATATCACTCTTCATTTCTTCCTGATTCTTGCATAAGTTGTTGATTTTCTCATCCATCCGTTGTATAAATTCCATGACCATTACTCTGAACTCCTTTTCGGTCATGTTGAAAGCTTCAGTTTCACTAATTTCCTTTCTTGGCGACTCCACATTTTCTTTCCTCTGTGAGATATTTCGTTTCCCCATTCTGGCTATTACCAGAAAGCTCAAGTTTCCGTTTGTGTGGACCTGGGCCATGTGCTGTGGGGACTTCACTCCACCCGAGTTTCACTGGAGTGCTCTGACACTAGGACGTGTGGCTGCCTTTGGTTGGTGGGAACCAGACTTGCCCAGGGTCAGTGTCCCCAGTGTTCTGTGTGGTCTCATGTGCACACTTGGAATCAGGGGCCCTGTCTGCACCACACTGTTGGTATGCGCCGAAAATGAGATCCTTAGGATGTGCCAGGAGTCAGAGTTTCCCTGTGTCTGCACCAAGACTCGAGTGTCAAAGTCTCTGTTGCCTTGTGAGGTTTCTCGTTGAGAATCAGGGTCCCTGTGTGTGCATGCACCAACAATTGGGGTCGCTGGCTCTTAGTGTGAATGCGCTGTGAGTCAGGGATCCCTGGCAGCTGTGTCCGGCGTGCCAAATTCCCTGAAGTGGAGCTGCGTCCTGTGTGTGCTCTCTCTACTGAGCCAAACCGGCTAGAGCGCACATTCTTAAAATCCTGAAGGTGAGCTGATTCTGTGGTGCACTCTCCCAAAGTCCCGGAAAGGGGGCGGAGTCCGTCCTGTGCGCCAACTTCCCTGAAGGGAAGCCCTTCTGTGCACGCCCTAAGATTCCCAGAAGGGGGAGCTGTGACCCGCAAGCCAAATTCCCCGAAGGGGAGCCCTCTGTGCGCACTGACAGATTTCCCAGACCGGGAGCTGCTTCTGTCCCGTGCCGCGCCAAATTCCCTAGTGGGGAGCGCGTCCCTGCGCAAAGCTCGGCAGCTTGGGCGAGGGGCAGGTCTATCAGTTACTGCGCTCTCAGCGCGCCTGTGAGCGCTCAGCAGCTTGGGGGAGGGGTGGGTCTATCAGTTACTATGGCGCTCGCGCGCCTGCTGGGAGTGGGGTAGGCTCTTTGACTCACGGAATTCTGCTGAGAAGTCTGGATTCTTGTTTGTTGGTCTGAAGCTGTGATAGCAGTTCTCTGTGCCCAGTGGCTGCAGGGTCCTGGTTTGTGTCAGAAGCCAGGATCCGCGTCTCAGGCAGCTCTGTTTCCCAAGATGGCGTGGTCTCCACGTCCGCACCAGCCGCTGAGAAGTGTCCGCTTTGTGCGCGGGGCTGCGCCGTCTAGGACTGCCCAGTTAGGGAGCCCCTTGGAAGACGTGCAGAATCTAACTGACCCTAGCTCACACACACACACACACACCACACACGTCTACACTCTCCTCTATGGGTTCCTCACTCGCACTCTCTCTCCATGTTTTATTAGAAGCATTTTCCTCAGTATATTATCCACCTTCCTGTACCAACTTTAGGGGTAAATCCCCGAGGGCTTAAACCTAATCGAATCTGGCAAAATCAATATCACTCAATTATAGAAAGAGCCAATCATACTCTTAAAATCATTTACTAAAACAAAAAGGGGGAGACAGTTATGTGTCACCTTAAGAGAAGCTCAGTTATGCTTTATATACTTAAAAAAAATTTTTTGAATTGTGATGCAGAGGATCGTACATCAGCTGAAAGGCATAAGGCCTCCTGTACAATAGCCTCCACTGAGTCAGCTAGGTGGAACGAAGCATAAACCAGAAAACAGTTTTATCAGATTCAGTAATAATGTGGGGAAGAAGTTGTGTTTTATATCTTTCCAGAAGGAGCAATGCATCCAATTCGGGTGCCAGAGCGTTACGTGTGTCACCACAATGGACTCAGACAAGCTCCTGTGTCCCTTCACTCAAAAAGACTAAGTACTGCCCTAATGACAGCAAAGTGGAAGAAGAACAAAAATTAAAGCTGTGCAAGGGACTAAGGTGCCAACATAGAGTCATCTGAAGAAGTTAATGACTGAAGTGCAGCAGATTATGGAAAAGCAAGAAGTTGAAGCTACTTCTTCAACCATGTTCCTACTCATGCTAGCATATGTTAGCTGCCAGTCTTCTGCAAAGTCTTGCGCAGCCAATTCCAAGGATTCTGAGTAAATTTACACCAGTAGCACAAGAGACTTTCTTTCATTTAGTAGCTAAAAATGTTAACATGTCCATAGTTTTGATTTCTCTCTTATTGTTTTGCTCTTGACATGCAAGTTTTGAATATGATAACATGTATGAAGTTTAGTTTTGCATTGGCATTGTTTGCAATTGTTTTAATATTTGAGCTTTATTATTTATGTTTAAATTTTACTTTTATTATTAGTAGCTTAAAATTAAATAAAGAAGGGGGATCTGTAAGAGACAAGGTGTAAGCTGACATGGTTCTTGCACCCTAAGGGACTGACAAGGCTCAGTCCCCTACCCACACAGTTTTCCCAGGCTTGTTTGGATGGTGATTATCAGTAGAATGAGAGCAACCTTTCATGGCTTACCAAGAAGTCTATAACTATTTACTGAGATTTGCTGTACCGAGAATTTGCCTTTCTGCTCTATCTCTCCCTTAAAGATGAAGAGGAAAAAAGAGTACATTCCTCTGGACAGACCTCCTATTCAAGTGTTTGTGTATAAAAGGCATTATGCAGTTAATAAAGCTGCTGCAGTCAGTCAATGGCTTGCAGACGTCCTGATCCCGCTTTCCTGTCTTTCTTTCTTTTCTCAATTCCCACCTCCCTACCTCAGCCCGGTTCAACTGTCAGGCTGGCCCTGACAATTTGTCTCTCAATTTGTTTATGTGATGTATTACATTTATTGATTGGTGGATATTGTACCATCCTTGTATCCCTGGAATAAATCCTACTTGGTCATGGTGTATAATCTTTCAAATGTAATACTGGATATGATTTGCTATAATTTTGTTGAGGGTTTTGGCATCTATCTTCATCAAGGTTATTGGTCTGCAGTTCTCTTTTTTGTGGTGTCTTTACCTGGTTTTGGAATTAGGGTAAAGCTGGCTTCATAGAAAGAGCTTGGAAATATGCCTTCCTCTTGAATTTTTTGGAATGGTCAGAGGAGGATAGGTTTTAGTTCTTCTTTGAATGCTTGGTAGAACTCCCCTGTAAAGCCATTCTTCCAAGGTTTTTGTTGGCTGTAAGATTTTTAATTACTGCTTTAATTTCTTCAGTAGTTATCAGCCTATTAGGGTTTTTTATTCTTCCTGTTTGATTTTTGGGAACTTGTATTTTTCTAAGAATATGTCCATTTTGTCTAGGTTGTCTAGTTTGTTGGAATAGAGTTGCTCAAAGTATTTTTTCATAATCATTTGCATTTCTGTGGGATCTGGTGTTATTTCATCTCTTTTATTTCTGATTTTGTTTATTTGGGTTGTCTTTCTTTGCCTCTTGGTGACCTTGGCTAGAGGTTCATCAATCTTGTTCATCCTTTCAAAGAACTAGCTCTTGGTTTTGTTGATCTTTTGTATTGTTTTTTTGGTCCCTATGTAATTTATCTCTGCTCCGATCTTTATTATGTTCTTCCTTCTGCTTACACTGGGCTTTTCTTGTTGCTCTTATTCTAATTCTTTGAGTTGTAGTGTTAGAAATTTATTACCATTTTTTTCTTATTTTTGAGTTAGTCCTGTAGACCTATGAATTTCCCTCTCATGACTGCTTTCACGTGTCCCATAGATTTTGGATTGTTGTGTTTTCATTGTCATTTGTGACCAGGATTTTTTCCCCCCAGGATGCTTTGTATTTCTTTTTTGATCTCTTTGGTAATGCAATCATTGTTTAATAGCATGCTATTTAGCATCCAAGTGTTTTATTTTTTTTCATTGTTTTTATTGTAGTTGATTTATAATTCTGTGCCATTTTGATCTGCAAAGATACTTGAAATGATTTATTTCTTCTTGAATTTGCAGAGACTTTGCCTGTGTTCTAATATGTGGTCTATCTTTGAAAATGTCCTGTGGACTTGAGAAGAATGTGTGCTGTAGCTTTGGGGTGAAATATTCTGAAGATGTCAGTTAAGTCCCTCTGATCTAGTGAGTCATTTAGGATTGGTGTTTCTTTGCTTATTTTTTATTTAGAGGATTTTTCCAGTGGTTTCAATGGGGTATTAAAGTCCCCTACTATGACAGTTAATCTCTGTATTGCTGTCAATCTCTCCCTTGATATCGGCCAGAAGTGTTTTATGTATTTTGGTGCTCCTGTATTGGGTACATACATATTTACCAGAGTAATACCCTCTTGTTGAATTGTTACTTTTTGTATTATGTAGTGGCCCTCCTTATCTCTTGTTATGGCCTGCACTCTGAGGTCTATATTTTCAGATATAAGTATTGCTATCCCATTTTTTTTCACTTCCATTTTCATAAAGAAATTTTTTTCCATCCTATGAGTATGTGTGAGTCCTTTGTTCTGAGGTGGGACTTTTGTACAGAGTAAAAATATGGGTCATATTTTCTTATCCATTCAGCTACCATATGTCTTTTGATTGGAGCATTTAATCCATTTACATTTAATGTTATTATTGATAGGTATTTTTCTGTAGCCATATTTATTCTTTATCCTTGTGTTCTGTCTTCCCTTTCTTTTTCTTCTTTTTATAGCAGACCCTTTAGCATTTCTTGCATTGCTGGCTTGGTGGTAATAAATGCCCTTATCCATTTTACTTCTGTGAAGATCCTGATTTCTCCTTCAATTTTGAATAATAGCCTTGCTGGGTATAGTATTCTTAGATTTATTCCCTTGCTTTGTATCACTTTGTATATTTCAACCCATTTCCTTCTCACCTGATGTGTTTCTGTTGAGAAATCAGTTCATATTCTAATGGGAAATCCCTTTTAGGTAACTTTCTGTCTTTCTCACGAAGCCTTTAAGATTCTTACTTTGTTGTTGATATTTCCCAATTTAATTATGATGTGCCTTGGTGTTGGTCTTTTTGGGTTCATCTTGTTTGGGACTCTATGTGCTTCTTGAAATTGTATGGCTTTTTTCTTCCCAACATCATGGAAGTTTTCTGTCATTATTTCTTTAACAGGAGTTCTATTCCTTACTCTGCTTCCTCTCCTTCTGGTATCCCCCTTATGCGGATGTTGTTTCATATTGTGTTGTCCCAAATCTCCCTTAGTCTCTTTTCCTACTTTTTAAGTTTTCTTTCAAGTTGCCGTTGTTCTTGGATGGTTTTTTTCTACCTGGTCTTCTAACTCACTGATGTAGTCCTCAGCTTCTTCTCGTCTACTGTTGAAACTTTCTATTGTGTTATTTATTGTGTCTATGTCATGCTTGATTTCCCCCTTGATTCTTCCTCCTTTCCTCTTGATTCTTCCTTATGTTGTTGAATTTGCCTTCCATCCTTTTCAGTGTCCATATAACCATTACCCTGAATTTTTCTCTGACAAATTGCTTGCCTCCATTTTGTTTATTTTCTTTCTTGGGGATCCTACTTTTCTTTTGAATGGTGGTTGTTTCTTTGTCTCCCCGTTTTTGCTGTTCCTTTGTGATTGTTTCTACATATCAGATCAAACTGCTATGCCACCCAAATTTTTTGTTTGTATTATATAATAGGTGTTTTGTAGGACCCAGTGGTGCAAACTCTCTAGTCTTCTGGGGTGGGCAATCTAGGGTTGTCTCCTACTTGTGATATTTGGGTTCTCTTGATGTAGTTGGGTCCAGAGTATTATTGTCCTGTGCATGGATTGGGTCTCCACTCAGGGTGTCTGGTTATGTGGCTCACTCTCTACCACATTGACCAAAGAGCACAAAATACAACTCAACAAGACATGATACAAAGGGAACAAAACACGAATGTACTCACAACACTGATAACCCCAATATAAATGACCACCAGAGAAAAGAGAATTAACCCTACCAGACCATTGTACCGATTTTTCAGTAATTTTCGAATCTGCTGCCATACCGCTGTACCTAATTTTTGGTACTTTGCCTAGACCTATTTTCTACTATGTCTCCAAGTTCCATCTTATTCTAACCACTTGTTTGCATGTAACTAACATTTTTCTATATCATGTTGATTTTTTTCTCTTTAATGCTCAGGAGCCCAGGTATAGAGGACAGTTAGGTTCAGGGCCTCAGATCTGGTAGGTTTAAGGAAGAGAAAAGAGAGCAAATGATATTGAGGAAAGAAAAAAATGGTAAGAGAGAAAAGATAAAGAACAAAAAGGAAGAATATATATATATATATATATATATATATATATATATATATATATATATATATGGCTAATATGCTAAGTGTCCTTCCCTCCATCCAGGTAATGACATCACATAGCAACACCTGGCTTCCTCTCCCTAGTAACTAGCCTCCTTGCAGTTTCTTCAGCCCAGGAACATGACTTGCTTTATAGCCCGGTACAAACATTTTACACTTTAACCAAATGTCTGTGAAGCATTTTGCCATGCCTCATCTCATTCAAACCTCACAGAGTCCTGGATTAGGTTGATAGGAGACTCAGTCGAATCCTATTTTATTTTCATTAGCCAGAAAATTAAGATTTAGAAAGCTTAGAAACTGGACCCAACTGAAAAGAAGTAAGAAATGATGGACATTGAAAATGACTTCAGGTTTTCTCACTGTGCAGAATATAGTCAAACACTGTTGCAGTTAAATATTTTACCCTTTGTTCTCCCTGCATGATCTACAATAATAATCTGCTTTGTGTTGATATTTACTGCTGTGTTGCTGACAATTACCTGAAAGAGAAGTTGGAGTGCTTCACTGGGCTGGAAAAAGTTTAGCTACATCAGAAAGCAGGTCTAATTAAGCAAGTTTGTTCTATATCTATAAAACACTAAGTTGACTCATGCATGCACAACACATATTAAGCTCTCACTGGCACCAATCGCACATGTGTGTTTCCATCTGTCATTGTCAATTGTGAATTTGGTAGGCACTTCTATTATAGGGAAAGGGCAAATAGTGATACTAAAATATTTCTTCTAATCAATTTCCTTTCAATATGTATGAGTTAATGCACTGAGCCACTAGTATGTATGTGTATATATGGATAAAACACCACAGAACAAACAGATAAGCCAAATAATGCAAACAACAAATACCCAGAAAAGAGAGTGAGGGCAGACTCTGTAGAGGCAGAGCTTATATACAGAAAGTAAGGTTAAGGAATTGGATGAATATGGGAGGGCCTTGGTTCAGTATAGAGGAGGTAGAAAGAGAATGAGTAGATAAGAAGAAAAGAAAGAAAAAGAAGAAAGTTTTTGTTTAATTTTAAAAATAAGAAAATACCAAAAATATAAAAATAGAATGAAGAAAAAAATAATGCAAAAACAAACAAACAACAACAATAACAACAAAAAACACACACAATGAAAATAAAGGGGAAATTTTTAGAGAAAAAAAATAAAATAAAAATTAAAAAGTGAAGTGTCATTGGTTTCAGCTGAGTTTTAATGCCCCATGGGGGCTGGTTTGAGATCCCACTCTTCTGTCAATCATGCCTCTTCTCAGTTTCTTGTTAGGTAGTCAGCACAATGTTGAAGTTACAAGTGATCTGTTTGTGCCTATCTCCACTGCCTTGACTGACTGTATGCAGGACCTAGCTGCCCGCTTAGTCTATCTGCCTGCTACCAATCTTAATCTCACAAGTGGCTTTTTCTGACAGGGCTATATTTAGGGAGGTTGCTGTGTTGCTTTCTGAGACTGAACAACTTATCTTAAACCCAATCCCTGAGGACTCTCAGGGGCTATTCAGATTTTTTGTGTCCTTTGTACCACTCAGGGTATCATCTGGTTGTGGCTTTGTTGGTTGCCTGGAGACTGCTGGGAGGGGATAGCTCCTCAGGAGAAAATGTCTGCCTAGGTTCTGAGTGTCAGGAATGTCCCAGTGCCAGACTCCTGGTAACCTCTCCCAGACCTTCTCTTCTCCACAGCCTCTCCCCAGACTCCATAAGTCCACACCTCCAGCTGCACCTCATCCACAGGTAAATGTTTGTATTTGAAATGTCCTATGAACTGGGTTTTGCAAATAAAAGCAAAGATAAAACAGAGGCAAAACACCCACGCCACTGCAAGTTTCTCTTCCCCCAGCACCACGCTGCTTAGGCAGTTCTTCAGGCCGCCCCCTCTGGGCTCAACCTCTTGTGGCTGTGGATTTAGATCTAGAATCCCCTGCCACCAGTCGCCCTGTGGACTTCCTTTCCACAGTCATATGTTAAACCTGCCCCCAAGGGACACAGACTTGGTGCCGTGCAGTTTCCTTCTGACTCTCTCAGCTCAGAGGTCTTGCAACTCTCTCCATCCAGATCCCTGATCCTACTGTTCTTCAGGCATCCTCTACCCTTCCCAGCTGCGAATTGTCTCACCAGCTGTATCCACTACGCCAATTCCCAGTGGATTATTATTCAATTTAGATGATCCTTCTATCTGCTCCAGGAGACAGTTCTGGACATGTTTGCCTATTTGGCCATCTTTTTGGCACATGAGAGAATAGATCTTAATTCTTCTCACCCCCATCCAAAAAAATAACAATAAAGAAACAAAAAACAACAACACCCTTGTAGTTATTTGAGGTGATATATGTGTTAAGTAACATTGTTGTGATAATCATTTTGCAATATATGTGGTATCAAATCATCACATTGTACACATTAGACAAACAGTGTTAAATCTCAATACAGGTGATAGTGTTTGAGACTATTAAAATATTTTTTAAAAAGTAGAAATGATTAAAGCTTTGGCGGGTATATTAATCAGGATTTTCCAGAGATATAGAATCAGTTGGATGTGTGCGTTTGTGTGTGTGTGAGTATAAGAGAGGGAGAGAGAGGGAGAGAAAGGGAGAGAGATAGAAGTAATTTATTTAAGGAATTAACTCACAGAGTTAAGGAGTTTTGGCAAGTCCAAAATCTGTTGGGTAGACAAGCAGGCTGGAAACCCATGGTAGTACTGCAGTTTGAATTCAAAGGCAGTTTACTGGTAGAATTTTCTCTATTTCTGGGAAGGTCAGTGTTGCTCTGTTAAGGCCTTTAAGTAATTGGATGAGGCCAACAACATTTTGAAAGGCAGTTTGCTTAACTCAACATTTATTGATTTAAATGTTAACCTCATAAAAAATGTTCACAGAAATGTCTAGAATAATGTTTTACCAAATATCTGGGTACTGTGACCTAACTAGGTTGATATATAAAATTAACTATTATAGCAGAGTAGGTAATTTTGTAAGATCTAACATGTATTGAGATAGGTTTCATTATAGTCTGATTTTATCTGTGTATTGAGAAACATTAATTCTCATAATAAAGACAAGGTCATGACTTCCCTAACTCAGTCCCAGGATTGCCATAGAAAGAAGAAACACATCTGCTGCTCATAACTTTAGAACCAATTTCTCCATCAATAGATCCAACTTGAAAACATCTGCCTGCACAGAGCCACTGTTGTGGAAAGATGTAACTGGAAATGGAGATTGAACCCTAACGATTGGGCTTGGGATCTCTGACCTTTGTTGAACTAATTTGGAAATGTACAGGTGGTTGTCTTTGTAAGAGGTGTTGACTTTTCAGTCAAATACTCTATTCTCCATAATCTGACCTAGTAGAACATTTGGTCAAAATGTGGTTAAAAACATACACACAAAACAATAACAACAAAAACTGAATTGTACTGCAGACAGCCAGATATAATATCTTAATATTCAAGTTTGTCTGAATTATGGCCAAGGTAGTATATCCACAAGTTGTTTCCTGTTTTGAATGCTTCATTTTTTAATGTGGAATTATTTCTACAAATTTTTATTGAGTTTTGTGACTGTATGCATATATGAGCCCTATAACATTTGTCTATGGGAGGTCAGACATTGAGAACTCATGCAAGCTCAAAAATGAGACAGGAGTAAGAGGGGGCACTTTCTTCTCTCTGAGTTTCCTATTTGTGATAAGGCAAATTATAAAATAATTTGTTACTTAATTTGGGATAAACAAATCTGAATTTTGTTGTTTTTTATGTTAAGATGATAGACTAAACCAGAACCTCCTCAGAATTTTCACTCTATGTGGTGTCACGTTAATTATGCTAAATGATAAGCACTGTGTAAAATGAACCATAGAGTGTTTGCATCAAGATTTCTCTTCTTCAGAACAACAGTTGTTTTAAAATAAGATCATGAAAATGATGTCTTCAAAGTTTAAGAGCCAAATGATATTATTAAAAGTTAACAACAATGAAAACTTTAGCAACAGTAGGGTGATATTACTAAAATATTTATTGGAATAGGAAAAGGAAGTAGAAACTTTTCACATGAATAATATTTGGGGAATCTTAATTATATATTTGTTTACATTTGTGAAGATGTGTCCTAGGTCCCAATTACAGCTTTTAACATACTTTTTAAAAACCATTTTTTTTTTACTGACAAGTTGTGTCAAAGCCTCCTACAACTTCAATCACTTTTCTTACATCATACCTGTTTATGAACCTTGTACATTGAAAGTAAATATTATTATAGGATTGCAAAAAATAGTAATAATATGTAGATAAATGTGTATTTTGAGTCTCCATTCCTACAATTTCTTCATCAATATTTGTTTTTTTTTACTTTGAACATTGGCATTAAACTTGTTATATTTTTTAAACAGATATATCAATTATGTTTTCTTTCCCTTCTATCAATAAAAACTTTAAAGCTTTTCCTGTTTTTTTTTAATTCAAGTATATTACTATTTTAATAAATAGAAATTATACTCATGCAAGCATCATTTGCTGCTCATTTCATCTTGATCTCTGGGCTGCCCTTTATGGACATGTACACTTTCATCTCTCAGATTATTCTCTGAAGACTGAGTAAAAAGGATTTTAGTAATTTCACAGCTCTTTTGAAAAGAGTTCTCAAAACTAAGTTCTTCCATTCTATTTTTGTACAAGTCATGAACAAGTCAATTGTATGACCAAATGTGATTCAAAAGTAACCGTAATTATTCATAATTCATGTTCTCTTGGAGCTGAGAGTCTTCAAAAACTATTAGCTAGAAACTTCTCTGTGTTATGATAATGTTAATAGAGATAATAATGAAGGATTTTTTTTAGTTTAGTAGGGTTTATAGTACATACAAATAATGTAAATATAAAGGTTAAAATATGAAAATGGAAGATACCTTACCTACTAGAATTAGTGAAATACATTCAGTGCCTTTTTCATCCAAATTACATATATCTTTTTAAAAGGAACAACCCCTCATACACTTTTTTTGGTCGTTTCTCTGCAATTATGCTAACAAGTATGTTGAGAAAGGATTAGTCCTGATGGACAATCAAAGACAATGCTTCCTTCCTGGTAAAAGGCAAAGAAATAGATAGGCCTCTAAGCTGTAGTTATTAAGCATAGTAGCAGGAGGTCCATATAACCAGTTAATGAGCACTGAGTTTGCTAAAGTAGAGAAACTGCCTATTCACTGTTGTGGGCTCCTCAGTGCCATCACACATATAACATCTCCAATTTGGTGGGTCAGAACTGCACTACGCACATCTCCCTGATGGTGGACTTAGTTTTCTTCCTTCAGCTTGGCAGCAATGACACCTGAGTAGGTAAAAACTCCTGGTGGCATGAAGTATTAATGGAACATGAGCACCTGAAAAAAAAAATCTGCAGGAACAGAAAGCACCCCTGAAATAAAGAGTCAGGAAAGATGTGACCATTTAGTTCCATATTTAGAAAACAAGAGAGAAAAATCTTAAAGTTAATATTAAAGGTATCATTGCATTCTCAAAATGTGCCTTATTAAAATATCTTGCCAAATTTAATGATCTTGCTGTGATTATCTATTTTTAGACATTTTTATATTTCAGTCAGTGTTTTATTTAATACTAGAGGCCCAGTGCACGAATTTGTGCATGGTTGGGTCCCCTTGGCCTGGCCTGCAACCGGGGCGATCGGGGCCATCTCACCCAGTTTCCATCAGGGCTGATCGGGGTCAGCTGCGGGGAGGGACTGCAGGAGGTTGACCAGCCACAGGAGATTGGCTGTGGGAGTGCACTGACCACCAGGACGCAGCTCCTGCACTGAGTGTCTGCCCCCTGGTGGTCAGTGCGCATCATGGAGACCAGTCAACAGGTTGTTCAGTCATTCGGTTGTTTGGTCGCTTGGGCTTTTATATATATAGATGACCTTCTGAAAATATTTTCCTTGATATCAAAGTTTGAAATCTAAAATCAGGAAAGATGTATTTTCTCTTTTCTGCTCATTGTTGACATTATGTCAAAATTTAATTCCAATATTTTTGAGATAATTGTTTAAGTAGCATAAAAGGTATATGTTAGCTTACCCCATATACATTGCATAGACAGACTACTGATATTAGCATGAGAAAACCATAGGTCTCCAAAGGAACTAATAATATAATACTAAGTAAATATGTTTTGTCTAAAGGGTATGTGTTAGGTTACTTTCCAAAAGAACAAATTAGAATAAAAACATGGTATCTTAGAAATGGGTGTCTAATACAATCTTTTTTAATGTACCTCCCAGAGATTGCTTTAAGGCAAAGGTTAACTATAAGGCCATTGGTAGATGATTACCAGCTGTCTTCTCCAACATCTGTGTAAATACATTCAAAGAAGCAAAGGCTATAGTTTCAAAATTAAACTACAAAAGGCATATCTGTAACTGTACACAAAATCTTCCTGTCTACTCCTTCTTATCTCTACCAATTCTGGTGCTATTGAAAAAATGTCTAAGGACAACCAAGGAGAAAAAGGGCAGAAAAAGCACATGGGACTAATTACTTTCAAGGGTGCATTGAAATAAGTCATTAGTCCTTCTATCTGTATTCTATACAGGCAATCTCTGTACATGAAAACCAAGCCGATGTGCTCAGGTCATGTGTTCATAAAAATGGGCAATTCTCATTGATAATTTTCTTATTTTCTTAGTTGTAACAAGATTGTTAAATATGACATACAGGAAAGTTATGTTACATTGCTGGTATTTGTGAACACTAAAAGAGAAATTGTGACCACTCCTACTTCCAGCAAGATAACTCAAAAAAACCTTCTGTAGCTCCTTAACCCACCAATCTAAAATGGTCATCTACAATCAAAGTCAAGGATAAAGAATACAGATTTTGAGAAAAAACAAAAATTAAGACTATGAGATTGTGGAGGGAGACAGAAACATGATAGTAGTGGTGGTATATTTCAATTTTTAAAAACTTAGCTAGCCTTTACTGAATCCTGTGTGTCAGAGGAATAGGATACAATTAAATCTCTACAAGGTTAAGATGAAAAATTATGACTTTGAGAGTCTCCTAAGGACAGTAGAGGTAACATATGGCAGGGCCAAAACCAAATTTATCTCACTCCCAAATCCTTTCTTCCCTCCAACCCTATTATATTACTCTCAGAATTATTGATTCACAGGTAAAAATTTGCTGACATCCAAATAATTGAAAAATAAAGTCCAGGAAAATTAAAAATATAGCTAGCTTGCATAATTGTCATGATACTCTATTTCTGATTGGAAAGTGTGAAGATGAACAGGCCTTCTTTTGTTTACTAACTGCTCAGAGCCCAGCCTATTCTCCACCAAAACATTACCATAGTGAATGTCATGTTTATTTATTCTATTTCATTGTCTTTATCTGTAGTTTTATTGTGTAGTACTTTTTTTAAAAAAAACTATGTACTTTGTATTTTAGACTCAGCTAGGAAATAAGAAATATGTTGCATAATCTATTTCTTATAATGTTACCACATTTTCACATTTACATTTTATTTTACCACTTGTTTTTGTTTGTTTGTTTATTTATTTAATGGAATGGTAAAATAAAACCCTGTTCAAAATAATCAGCTTCTTTTTCAGATTTTAGTAAAGCCTACATGTAAAGCATCAGCTCCTTGAACCAGAAGAAACAGCCCTTCAGGGTCCTGCTCCCTTCTGTCTTCTCTGTCTTGTATTTTAATCACTAGCAATGCAACTGCCAATTGTTGAACACCCTTTATTTTACATTGTTTAAAATAGTCTTGTAGAGAACCCTAATGCCCCTCCCTGTTTATCAGAGATTGAAGGGAACGTAAGCTAATGGTTCAAAATTTGGTCTCTTAAAATGGCAGCTCCAGACAGGCTGAAACCCAAAATCTGAGTCATCTCAAAAAAAAAAAAATCATAAAATTAACTATAAAAGTGACAGACATACCATATGGTTTTTAATCCCCTCTCTCTGAGACCCACATTATTATCTTACATGACAGTTAAAAAAAAAAAAGAAAGAAAGAAGAGGGAGAAAAAAAAAGAAAATATTTCTAATGACAAACAACCTGGATGTCATGAAACAAATGGAGAAAGCCATCTACATCTATAGGACAGTTAAAACAGCAGCTTAGAGAATGCTTGATGAGAAGGAATTCAGCTAGGGAGGAACCCAAAATCTGTGGAATCCCTGACAGTCTGGGATTTCAGTAGATCTGGAAACTGAGTATTTTCTGAGAATAGGAGTAAAGCCTAGAGCTATATGACACCAGCATTGAACAACTGAGCCCTCCCCCTTTCCCTACTCTCAGAAAATGACATCTGGTATCAAGTATGTTTGTCCCCATCTCCTACCAAAACCAATTATAGAATGGGTCTATTCTATTGAATTAAATGTTTTGTGCCTATATCCAACATCTACCTATTTAGAAATTAAATCCTATATATCCTCTCATTTAGGGGAATTTTAACAGTTGATTTGATCATATGGTATTTCTATTTTTAATTTTTTGAGGAATCTCTATACTGTTTTGCACAGTGGCTGTACCAATTTACATTCTCCACAATTTCATTTCTGGGCAGATGTCTGTAGGAAATGAAATCACTATCTCAAAGAGATGTCTGCACCCCCTGTTCACTACAGTATTATTTACAATAGCCAAAAATGCGAAAATAACAGAATATTAATCAATAGTTGAATGATTTTTTAAAATGTGGTAATTGGAATACACAATAGAATATTATTCAGTCACAAAAAGATGAACATCTTCCATTGCTACCACATGAATGTAACTTGAGGGCATTATGCTAAGTTAAATAAATAAAACAGAGAAAGACAAATACTGAATAATCTCACTTATATGTGAAATTTTAAAAAAATCAAATCAGATATAGAGAACAGATTAGGGGTTGCTAGAGACATTGGTTAAGAGGTGGAGAAAAGAGGCAAAGGTGGTCAAACATACCAATTTTTAGTTAAGGGATAAATAAATTATGAGGACACTAGAGGCCTGGTGCATGCAAATTCATGGACTCAGGGGGTTCCCTTAGCCCGCCCTGCACCCTCTCACAATCTGGGACCCCTTGGGTAAAGTCCCTAGGCCTGGCCTGAGATCAGGGCCTTTGGGGCTTTTCTTCCCCAAGCTGCAGGCAGCTGGGCCCATCCCCACCACTGCCACTGCTTGCCATTTGTGCAGCACTGCCCCCCTTGCCACCAGTGGCCTCCCTCTGCAGGTGACAGGCATAGGGTACGATGGCTTGGATGGCCTGGGCCTCCCACTTTCTTTGCTGAGGGGGCAAGGCCAGCCCTGTGAGGGGTCATCTGCCTACCTGATTGCCCTTAACCGCTCACCTGCCTACCTGATTACCCTAACCACTCTGCCTGCCTGCCTGATATACCCTAACTGCTTGCTTGGGGGCAGGGCCAGGCTGGTGAGGGGCCATCTGCCTAGTTGATTGCCCCTACCGGCTGGTCTGCCTACCTGATCATCCCTAACCACTCTGCATGCCTGCCTGATCACCCATAACCACTTGCTTGGGTGGGGGGCAACCTGGGAGGGGCCGTGGTGGTTCTGTTCTCTGATAATTCTGGTCATTATGCTTATGGTGGCTGGC
Organism: Cnephaeus nilssonii; assembly: GCF_951640355.1. Taxonomy (NCBI): domain Eukaryota; kingdom Metazoa; phylum Chordata; class Mammalia; order Chiroptera; family Vespertilionidae; genus Cnephaeus; species Cnephaeus nilssonii. The sequence continues at coordinate 108,551,436 of NC_137074.1, forward strand.
CTTTTATTATATAGGATAATGTACAGCATGGTGACTATAGTTAACAGTACTCTATTGTATATTTGAAAGTTGCTAAGAGAATGCATCTTAAAAGTTCTCATCATAGGAAAGTTTACATAACTATGTGAAGTGATGGATGTTAACTAAACTTACTGTGGTAATCCTATATAATAAAGAGGTAATATGCAAATTGACCATTACTCCAACACACATGATGGCCGCCCCAATGTGATCAAAGATGGCCACCCCCATGTGGACACAAGATGGCCACCACAAGATACGCCAGCAGGAAAGGGCAGTTGGGGGCAATCAGGCCAGCAGGGGAGGACAGTTGGGAGGGACCAGGCCTGCAAGGGAGGGCAGTTGGGAGAGATCAGGTCTGCAGGAGATAGCAGTTAGGGGTGACCGGGCCAGCAGAGGAGGGCAGTTGGGGGTACCCAGGCCTGCAGCGGAGGACAGTTAGGGGCAATTGGGCTTGCAGGGGAGCAGTTAGGCGTTGATCAGGCTGGCAGGGGAGTGGTTAGTGGGTGATCAGGCTGGCAGGCAGAAGCAGTTAGGGGAAATCAGGCAGGCAGGCAGATGAGTGGTGGAGAGCCAGCAGTCCTGGATTGTGAGAGGGATGTCTGACTTCCCACCGGGATCAGGCTTAAATGGGCAGTCAGACATCCTTTGAGGGGTCCCAGATTGGAGTGGTTACAGGTTGGGCTGTGGGACACACTCCCCATGCACTGATTTCGTGCATTGGGCCTCTAGTCATTTTATAATATACTAGAGGCCCAGTGCATGAAATTCATGCACAGGGGGGTCCCCTCAGCCCAGCCTGCAACCTCTCCAATCCAGGACCCCTTGGGGGATGTCCAACTGCTGTCAGTCGGACATCCCTCTCACAATCCTGGACCACTGGCTCCTAATCACTCACCTGCCTGATTGCCTGGTCGCCCCTAACTGCTCCCCCTGCCAGCCTGATCACCCCTCACTGCCTCTGCGTGCTGACCTGATCGCCCCTAACTGCCCCCCTGCCAACCTGGTCAACCCTAACTGCCCCCCGCTGCTGACCAAGTCACCACTAACTACCCCCCCTGCCATCCTGGTTGCACCCAACTGCCCACTCCGCCAGCCTGGTCACTCATCACTGCCCTCCCTGCCAGTCTAATTGCCCCAATTGCCACCCCTGCCGGCCTGGTTGCCCCGAACTGCACCCCGCCTCCATTCTGGTCACCCCTAACTGCACCCCCACAGGCCTGGTTGCCTCTTACTGCCCCCGCCCACTGCTTTCCTGGTTGCCCCTCATGGCCCCCTTGCTGGCCTGGTTGCCCCACACAACCTGCTTGTTCAGTCATTTGGTCATCCCTCACTAACACCCCCCCCCCCCGCCAGCCTGATTTCCCAGAACTGCACCCCCTCCAGCCTGCTTGCCCCTAACTGCCCCCCCCACCAGCCTGGTCGCTTCTTACTGCCCCCCTGTCCTTCTGGTTACCCCCAACTGTCCCCCCTGCCAGCCTGGTTGCTCCCAATGGCCCCTCTGCCAGTCTGGTCACCCCACGCAGCCTGCTTGTTCAATTACTTGGTTGTCCCTCACTAACCTCCCTGTAGGCCTTTTCATAGGCAGCCATCTTGTGAGGGCATGGGGGTTAATTTGCACATTATTTCTTTATTATATAGGATACATATATTAAACTAGAGGCCCAGTGCATGATTGAATCATGCACGTGTAGGGTCCCCTACACACTTTCGACCCAGCTCCCACGCTTTTGCTTTTGATCGCTGGTGCACCAGGCCTTTCAGAAGCCTCCAGCATGGCGGAGGCTTCTGAAAGGCCTGGTGCCTGAGTGGACAGGCACCCAGCTCCCACGCTTTTGCTTTCGATCGCGGAGGAGCTGGGTGCCTGTCCACTGGTGCACCAGGCCTTACAGAAGCCTCTGGAGCAGCGAAGGCTTCTGAAAGGCCTGATGACTGAGTGGACAGGCACCCAGCTCCCCCGCTTTTGATGGTCCGCGGTGGGACGTGAGCTCGCTGCCCCAGAGGCCCCTTCTGTGCCGCAGCACAGCCATGGCGCAGACGCTGAGCTCGAGCCGCAGCTAGCGAGGCGAGCTCAGTGTCCCGCCGGCTCAATCGGCCACCCCGGCCACCCCGAGTCCCGCCCCCCCGCGCCTCCTGGCCAATCGCGGGCATAGCGAAGGTACAGTCAATTTGCATATTTGTCTATTATTAGGTAGGATCATTATCTTGTATAACTAAATTAAGACAGTGTTATATGTCAATTATATCTCCATAAAATTAGAAAAATAAAATAATTTATTTCACTCTAAAACACTGAGCATTAAAATTCTAGTCTTCAAACTGTGCCCCATACAAGATTTCAGTCAGTGTCTTCTTGCATCATTCTTAAATATGAAAGAGCAGGCAAGAATAGCCAGCTGTTTTCAAAAGGCTTCCAACATGCCCAGGAACTTCCAGTATGCTAGAACAACACACAAAAAGTTTTTGCCCTCATAGAGGCTATATTTTAGAAGAATCAAAAGTAACTGCTAAAGTATTTGCAAATAATTGCTATACAAAGAGGACCTGGAGATAGGAGGAGTGGTGCAGAAAATAACAGCTTAAACTTTATTCTTCATATAGAATTTTATTTTTAAACTGTGTGTACATCTTATTTGAAAAAAATAAATATGTAGGTAAATTAATTTGTGTATAGTCACACAGGACAATCCTGTGGAGGTCCTGTTTGGGTCTGACCTTGTCATACTGCTCTCTTGCTGATACTCTGGGAAGAAACATTGCTCCAGCACTCTGAATGGTCATACCACATGATCAAAAATAAAACAAACAAAAAAAGAGGGGAAAAAACTTGTTTGTCATTTTTTGTATTTTGTTTTGAGAATTATGATAGACTAGGGGCTCAGTGCACGAAATTCGTGCACTGGGGAGGGGTCCCTCAGTCCAGCCTGCCCCTCTCACATACTGGGAGCCCTCAGGGGATGTCCTACAGATGGCTTAAGCCCGCACCCCATTGGGAGTGGACCTAAGCCGCAGTCTGGCCTCCCTTTGCTTGAGGCAACCGGGCTGGTCAGGGGAAGGCGCCAGCCCCATCACCCCTCTGCTGCAGCCATTGCCAGTCACCGCAGCCACCCAGGTATTTTCATCAACACAGACCCCAGTCCCTTCACCATGAAAAAACAACAACTTTCTTTAAGCATTTTCAAGATGTGTCTTTCATAGGATATGACATTTCTTTCTTTATTTTTCTCTTTATCCTCACTTGAGGATATCTTTCCATTGATATTTTCCCCTTCCCTCCGATCCCAAGCTCAGCCCCTTCCCAAGTCATAAGCCTCCACCCCAGGTTTAGGCTTGGGAAGGGCCCCCCCGCCACCCCGCCTCACCTCTGATAGCAGGCTCGGCCGCTTCCCAAGCCTAAAGCCTCCACCCCAGGCTTTAGGCTTGGGAAGGGGTCCCCGCCCAGAACCTCCAATCACAGGCTCGGCATCTCCCCAAGCTTAAAGCCTTTGCCCAGGTTTAGGCTTGGGAAGGGGTTCCCTCCAGGACCTCCCCAAGCCTCAAGCCTCCGCCCCAGGTTTAGGCTTGGGAAGGGGACCCCCGCCCCTCTGATGGCAGGCTTGGCCCCTTCCTAAAACTAAAGCCTCCACCCCAGGTTTAGGCTTGGGAAGGGGACCCCCACCCCTCCGATGGCAGGCTCGGCCCCTTCCTAAACCTAAAGCCTCTGCCTGATGGCCGGCTGGGAGTGACCTGGGTGCCGAGGAGGTTCCCCAGACCCAGGAATGTATGCAAATTAACCGCCATCTTGGTTGGGTTAATTTGCATACTCACTCTGATTGGCTGTGGGCATAGAGAAGGTACGGTCAATTTACATCTTTCTCTATTATTAGGTAAGATTACCTCTAACTTCAGTGACAAAGATGAAGGATCTAGAGACTAATCATAGAAGGAATAACTAAAGGATATTGCTGAATAGTCAACAAAAAGATTATGTAAACACCAAATACTAGAACTGTATTAGCCTCAAAGAGCATATAGCCAAATCTCTTCATGTAACATTAAACATGTAAAGAAATAGACTTACTATGTCTCTAAGTCACAGTGTCATTTGGACAAAAGCCTAGTCAAATGCAGATCCAATTCCAATAGGAGGAAGTCCAGGGAGGAAGTTTTCATAGAGTCATCCACAATTGAAAACCCACAAATAGATCAGCCAATGTTCCTCTTCTCACTTGGGCATTCAAGCAAAAATGGAGAGTCAACTTTCCATAATAAATGTAGTAGGCAACATTAATCAAAGAATTAGAAACTGGTCCTCGCCAGTTTTGCTCAGTGGTTAGATTGCCAGCCCTGTGAACTGAAGAATCTCAGGTTCCATTCAGGTATAGGGCACGTGCCTCAGTTGCAGGCTTGATCCCAGGTTGGGGCACGTGAGGGAGGCAATTAATTGATGTGTCTCTCTCACATTGGTGTTTCTCTTGGTCCCTTCCTTTCTGTTTCTTTATCTCTAAAAAATCAGTGGAAAAAAATATCCTTGGGTGAGGATTAACAATAACGAAAAAAGAATAAGAAATTTATATAGGCTATAATTTTTTACAATTTAAGCTTGCAGTGATTCTTAAATAAAGTATATTTAGCTTGCCTCCATAAATAAAATGTACTGAAAGGAGATAAGTACATAGGAACCATGTGTTGTTGGTCATCAGGGAGGTATGTTGGAGGAAAAAAATGTCAACCTGGACTAGGAAAAGAATCATTAAAAGAATGGTAAGTGAGCGTCTGTTCTATGTTGAATACCAGACTGAACACTATAGGGAATGCCAAGTTGAATAAAAACCAGATATTTAGGTAACATTCAACTAGGAAGAATGAAAAAAAAACAAAACATTAGTAACATCTATGATGTTCTATGGAAGAAATTATTAGAAATCATCAGAATGTTTAATGCACTTAGAAGGCATAAACTATGCCATTTTATCACAAAAGTATATCTTGAGAGCAACAGTGAATCGAAGTGTGAACACAGACTACTAGTATGTTATCATTAAATTTGTCTGTCATTAAAATCTATTTTCTGTGATTGTATCACTCAGTATCATTCCTAATAGATCTGGGTCTTAGGAAAAATGGAACTATTATTTTGTTTCTATTAACATTTCATAGAAATAACATCCTATTTTTTTTAAGTGCAAGGAGCAATTTTGAATTACAAAAGCCATCATGAGTTCTGTGATGGTGGGGGGTGACACAAAGTATATGAATTAATTATGTGCATATATGAGCTTCAGGAATTCTTTGGTAGCAGCTAACAAACCATACCTGGAGAGTAGAAAGTTTGAAGGCATTGGAGTTAAAACAAAGTTCTGAAATTTGGCATTGTCTTTTAGCGGGTGCTTTAACTTGGACAACTTATTCATCTTTGAGCCGCAGTTTATACATATGAAAATATCAGTGATAACTTGTGTTTTGTTCATTATTTTTCAATTGTATTTGTCCCAAACCAGGACCCTAGCCAAGATATTTTAATAATATGAAGTATTTTAACATGACCATTTACTTCCCTCAAAACATTCACTTACTCATCTGTAATTAAAATGGTTCTCTTTTCTCTCCCCCTGTTGTCCAGCTAATGCGTCACTTATTCTTAACTTTCTTTCAGTTGCAGCTTTTATAAAGTGGCTGAAAATGTAAACATTTACTTTCTAAGTCTCCATTGTAACTGTGTGGTTATCAGGCACACTTCTGGCTAATAAGATTTAAATGAAGTCTACTGAGAACCTTAGGAAAGCTTTTACTTTCAAGATAAAAAGGGATGCATTCAATGTGAGAGGCTCTTATCCCTTTCTTCCTTTTTTAAACATGGTAGTAATACCTGGAGTTGTACATTCCATGAAGAAACACCAAGAGAATCACTGAGATGTTACCACCAGGCAGTGAAGCAATTGGGCCAAAGATAGTAACTGCCTACCTCTGATTGGGTCATGTCTGAGGAAAACAGATCCCTGTTTGCTAAAATCCATGGTTAGTTTTCTGTTATGTAGTCAAAAACATTCCTTTTTGGCACAACACTGTTGTCTTATCACATTAATTACTTGTAATATGTAATTTCTTTCTTAAATATATTCAGTTGTTGGAGGTGGTCTCTTCATCCCCCAGTTCTTATCTTGCTTGTATGAAAGAATCCAAACAAGAGACAGTACCAAACAACAGCAAAGCATGCAAGAGTTTATTAAGAAGAAAAGAAATACACTCAGATATAGTTCGAGTGAGCAGCTTAGCTGGCCAGGCCACAGCTAAACCAAGTGCCCCACACATTTGGGCATTTGAAATTTTATACTCTGGTGTTGGGTTGTGTAACAAAAAAACAACAAAAAAACAACAACAACAACAAAAAAAAAACCTCCTCTGGTTTTAAGGCTATCCTAACCAGATATTAAACTATCTGTTAAACCACATCCTGGAGAAGGTTTAAAGTCCCCCCCCCCCCACAACCTTTTGTACTCTTGGGTATACTAACTCTTGGTTAATTCTTGTTTGTCATGCCTCTCACATCTTCCCCTTGATCTTAGCCTTCTATCCTGGCTCAGGCTCATTTCTATCTAGTTACCTACTCTTAACACAATGAAGTGATAGAAACTATAGTATTGTCAAAAGGATACTGCATATAAAATCAAGGAGCTGGTTTTACTTTTTTAATATCTATTAAGAAATTAAATTTTAAGGAAGTAATTTAATATTTCTCACCTATAATTTCACCTCCTACATGATAATTGAACTAGATATTAAGTATTTTACATTTAAGTCTCTAAAAATAATCTCAAGATTCTCCAAAGGAGACAAGTAGAGGTAAAAGTATTATTGGAGTTCAGGTTAGAGTCACTACATAGAAGATAGAGACATGGTGAACCTATTTAGCAGCATATGAAATATTGTGGCAGCATAACTCCTTCAAAAACAGAGGGTGAGACACACCCTGGCTTCTCTCATCTTCTTGCCCTTTGATCTCCCCCAGTGTCACCCCTTAGCTGAACTCAGCCAGGATGTAATTTACATTTGAGCCTAGGAACCACACCTCACAGCTCTGTGATACAAAGCAGGGCCAGAGAAAGGTGAAGGGCACATCTGGGCACGTAGGTCCAGGACCACACACAAAGAAATATCAGATATGAACTTAACATCAGGGTATTCAAAGAGGAATGGACTCAGGAAGCACATATGAATAACATTTGTGAGAGAATCAAAAGAGTAAAATAGAGCTTATGAAATACCAAAAAAAAAAAATCACAAGATTGTAGAGAAAAACAGGCAAAATTATAAAGACATAGGTCTTTATCTTCTCTTCTTAGGATACTTTTCTTTATACCCTCTGGACCTTTCTTCCACTTTCTTTCATTCCTGGATTCACTCAACAAATATTGAGTACCTAGGATCATCCAGGAACTAGATACATGAGCTCATATGCACTCTTATCATTCCATTCACTTGTACACCATGTTTCTTTTTCTTAGAACAATTTTTTCCCCAAACATTCTTGCAAATTCTTATCCTTCAAGACCCAGTGAACTGTCCCTGCACTAGAAGGTTTATAAACACCTCTGAACTCAGTTAAAAACTTCCTTCCTATTCATTTAAGATATTAATTTTGTATGTATTTTAGCACTTGTCACAGTACATTGCAATTTTTGGTCCTGTCTTTCTTCTCTAACTGTGCTATGAATATTCTGAGGGAAAAAACTATGAAGACAACTTCTTGACATTTGTGAGGATTTATTTTATAAAAGCTTATTAAAGATAAATATACAAAGTTTAAATAATTTCTTATAATTTTTGGAAAATAAAATATGATAAATATAGGGTGTCCCAAAAATGTATGCACAGACTTTGAGAAATTATAAAGGCACTATTTATTAAAATACATTTCATTTGAAAAATTGAGATGTCAGCTATTAAAGTATGTATACATTTTGGGGGCAAGAGTCTGTAGTTTTGTCCCTGTCGATTCCCCCTAAATTGCTCAACTATAAAAACTGTCCATGTTTTTTGGAGCAATTGCACAGGCTTCCAAAAAAACAACTCAAAGTACAAATTTTTATTTTGGAATATTGCAATATATTAGACTTAATTTTTCTTTTAAGTTTCTCTGCAATTCCAAGGGTACTTACTTATTAGTGGTGAACAACTGTGGTTTCTTTATCTAGTCAACTTTCATTCTTTATTCTGTTTACTTAAAACATAAGAATTGGCAGACAACTCCACACCAAGTGCATGGGTATTTTTGTTTTAACTTATTGGAGTGTCATTGATTAATAAAATTATATGTTTCAAGTGTACAATTCTATAATATACTAGAGGCCTGGTGCACGAAATTTATGCACGGGGGTCCCTCAGCCCAACCTGCACCCTCTACAATCCAGGAGCTCTCAGAGGATATCCTAATGATGGCTTAGGCCCACTCCCCATTGTTCTCTGCTCTCTGCGGGGCCTGGAGGTTTCCCTGCAGCCATGGAGATGAAGCCCCCATGCCCTGCTGTCGCTCTCTGCCTGCTGCCACCATGTGCCATGTGAAGGAAGCTCCAATGCCCTGCAGTGTGCTCTGTCTGCTGGGCCTAGGGGCTTCCGAGACACGGACACACTAAGAAAGCCCCCACGCCCTGTTGTCCAGGCTCTGTCTGCTATTAAAGTTCCCACCGCCACTGCCCACTAAGGAAGCCCCCAAGCCCTGCTGTATGGGCTCTGTCTGCCATGTCTGGGGACTTCCCTGCCACTGCCCCACTAAGGAAGCCGCCATGCCTGGCATGCAGGGCCTGGCGGCTTCCCGGCTGCCGAGATCAGGAAACTGCCATGCCCTGCTCTGCTGGCACTGGAGTCTTCCCTATCACCCACTGGCTCCGTGTGTGCAAGGCCTGGTGTCCTCCTGATCACCACGGCAACCATCGGGAAGACCCCAGGCCCTGCTCCTCCACCGGCTCCGTGTGCACAGGGCCTGGCGGCTTCCCGCTGCCGCAGCACTAAGGAAGCCACCACGCCCTGCTCTCAGTGCTCTGTTTGCTGGTAGGACAGGCCAGACACTCCAGCAGCGGGGCTGTGGGGACTGGGCGCCGCCATCTTGTGGGTATGGGGGCCGCCATTTTGTCACAGAGTGACGCCTAATTTGCATATTACTCTATTATTAGATAGGATAATTTGTACATTCCATTGTGTGTTTACCACTCAAATAAAATCTCATTTCAATACCACATATTTGACCCCCTTTACCATTTATTATTTTGCCCCAACCTACCTTCCCTCTGGTAACCACCATACTGTTATTTGTGTCTATAAGCTTTTGTTTGTTTGTACATTTGTTGGTTTCAGTATTATATTCCAATATGAGTGAAATCATATGATTCTATGCTTGTTTCCATATCTTGGCCACCATGAATAATGTGGCAGTGAACATAGGGGTACATTATCTTCACAATAAATGTTTTCAAATTATACTGGTAGATATCCAGGAGACTGGTTTCTGGGTCTTATGATAACTCTATTCCTAATTTTTTGAGGAACTGCCATACCATTTTCCATAGTGGTTGTACCAGTTTACATCCCCACCAGAAGTCAAGGTTTTATTTTGCTCCACAACCTCTCCAACACTTATTACTTGTCTTGTGGGCAACACCATTCTAACAGGTAGGAGATGATATCTCATAGTTTTCATTTGCATTTCCCTAACTACTAGTTAGGGGGAAACATTTGAACATCTTTTCATAGATCTGTTGTCCATTAGTATGTCTTTTTTTTCTTATATAAAGTTTTATATTTGTCTCCTTTTTCCCCAACCATTCCCACCCCTGGCAAGCCCCCACCACGCCAGTGTCTCTGTGCATTGGTTATGCTAATATGCATGCATACAAGTCCTTTGGTTACTCTCTAACCACCCCCCAATTCACCTCCATTTGTCTCTGGATATATATATTTGTTCATCAAATTATGTTGATCATTATATCCCATATCACATATGAGTGAGATCATGTGATATTTATCTTTCTCCAACTGGCTTATTTCATTTAGCATAATGCACTGCAGTTCCATCCATACTATTGCAAATGATAAAAGTTCCTTCTTTTTTATAGTGGCATAGTATTCCATTGTGTAGATGTACCATAGTTTTTTAATCCACTCATCTGCTGATGGGCACTTAGGCTGTTTCCAAATCTTAGCTACTGTAAACTGAACTGCTAAGAACTGAGGGGTGCATATATCCTTTCTGATTGGTGTTTCTGGTTTCTTAGGATATAGTCCTAGAAGTGGGATCACTGGGTCAAATGGGAGTTCCATTATTAACTTTTTGAGGAAACACCATACCATCTTTCACAGTGGCTGCACAAGTCTGCATTCCCACCAGCAGAGCACGAGGGTTTCTATTTCTACACATCCTTGCCAGCATTTGTTGTTTGTTGATTTGTTGATGATAAGTCATTCTGACAGGTGTGAGATGGTACCTCATTGTTTTGATTTACATCTCTCAGATGATTAGTGACATTGAGAATGTTTTCATGTCTCTCAGCCTTCTTGAATGTCCTCTTTTGAAAAGTGCCTACTACGGTCCTTTGCCCATTTTTAGATTGGATCGTTTATCTTCCTTTTATTAAATTGTGTGAGTTCTCTGTAAATTTTAAAGATTAAACACTTATCTGAAATAGCATTGGTGAATATATTATCCCATGCAGTGGGCTTTCTTGTTGTTTAGTTGATGGAGCTTTTTATTTTGATGTAGTACCATTTGTTTATTTTCTCCTTTGTCTCCATTGCCCTAGGAGCTGTGTCAGTAAAGATATTGCTATAACATATGTCTGCTATTTTTCTGCCTATGGAATTTTGTAGGATTTTTATGGTTTCCAGTCTTACATTTAAGTCCTTTAGCCATTTTGAGTTTGATTTTGTGTATGGTGTAAGTTGGTGATCTAGTTTCATTGTTTTGCATGTATCTTACCAAATTACTCAGCGCCATTTATTAAAGAGACTGTCTTTGATTCCCTTGTATATTCTTGCCTCCTTTGTCAAATATTAATTGAGCATAATGGCTTGGGTCAATTTCCGGATTCTCTTTTCTGCTCCATTGGTCAATATGTCTGTTCTTGTGCCAGTACCAGGCAGTTTTGAGAACCATGGCTTGGTAATATAGTTTGATATCTGGTATTGTGATTCCTCCAACTTTGTTCTTCTTTCTCAGTATTGCTGTGGCTATTTGGGATCTTTTTTTATTACAGATGAATTTTTGGAGAGTTTGTTCTAGATCAGTGATGGGCAACCTTTTGAGCTTGGTGTGTCAAACTTCGCCAAAAAACTGAGCATAACTCGGGTAGTGTGTCACTTTGAGGAAAAACATTATTTCACAAATGTTTCATCCTCAGGAGCAGCAAATGTTTCATCCTCGGCATGCGGCCGCCTCAGCGGCCACATGTCATCAAAAATGGCTACTCGTATCAGTGCTGACACGCATGTCATAGGTTCGCCATCACTGTCCTAGATCTTTGAAATATGCCATTGGCATTTTAATGGGGATTGCATTGAATCTGTAGATTGTTTTGGATAGTATGGATATTTTAATGATGTTGATTCTACCAATCCATGAACATGGTATGTTCTTCCATTGGTTTATGTCTTCCTCTATCTCTTTTTTCAATGTTCTCTAGTTTTCTGAGTACAGGTCTTTTATATTCTTAGGTAAGTTCATTCCCATGTATCTTAATTTTTGGTGCAATGGTAAATGGGATTTTTTTTTCTTTTTTTAGTTTCTCTTTCTGTGAGCTCATTATTGGTGTATAAAAAAGCCATAAATTTCTTGGTGTTAATTTTTGTATACTGCTACATTGATGAATTCATTTATTAGATCTAATATTTTTTTGATGGGGTCTTTGGGGTTTTCTATGTACAGTGTCATGTCATCGGTGAATAAGGACAGTTTTACTTCTTATTTTCCAATTTGTAAGCTTTTTATTTCATCATCTTGTCAGATCACTATGGGTAGCACTTCTACTACTATATTGAACAGAGTGATGAAAGTGGGCATCCTTGCCTTGTTCCTGTTCTTAGGGGAAATGAGTTTAGTTTTTGCCCATTGAGTATGATGTTGGCTGTAGGTTTGTCACATAAGGCTTTTATTATGTTGTGGTATGATCCCTCTATTACCACTTTGCTGAGAGTTTTTATCAAGAAAGGGTGTTGGGGTCTGAGGAGCAGTAGCCCTGCGAGAAGCCAGTCACAGTCCAAGGAGCAGCAGCCACAGGAGCAGCCCATTCCCATCTGAGGAGCAGCAGCTATGCGAGCTCCTCACCACCCTCTGAGGAGCAGCAGCTGCACAAGCAACCAACACCCCATCTAAAGAGCAGCAGCCTCACATGCAGACCACCCTCATCTGAGAAGCAGCAGCCCTATGAGCAACCTGACCTGACCCTGTTCAAGGAGAAGCAGCTGAACGGAGCCTGCCCCCACCAGCCAAAGGAGCCACCACTGCTGTGAGCAATGCTCACCAGAGGAGCTGCTGCCATTCAAGGAGCAGCTGCTCCCGCGACCACCCAGGAAGCAGCCAAGACACGACTCAATACCTATATCATTCATTGAGAGCAAATATAGGGAGACAAGGAAACCCTCAAATGAAAAAAAGGGAGGAATTGCCAGAAAAGCAGCTAAGTAAAATAGAGGCATGCAATATGTCAGAAAAAGAATTCAGAATAAGCGTCATACAGTTCATAAACCGAAGAGATAAAAAAATTAAAAACGTATGTCAGAATCAAGGAGAAATAAAGAGTGGTATAGCTGCAATAAAAAACAACATGGAAAATTTCAACAGTAGACTAGGAGAAGCAGAGGGCCAAATTAGCGAATTAGAAGACAGGGAAGCAAAACACACCCAAACTGAACGGCAACTGGAGAAAAAAAATTAAAAGACAGGAGGAGAGCCTAAGGGAACTTTGGGACAATGTGAAATGAAGCAATATGTGAATAATAGGGGTGCCAAAAACGACAGGAAGAGGAACAAGGGTTAAAAAACCTATTTGAAGAAATAATGTCAGAAAACTTCCCTGATGTGTGGAAGAAAAAAGCCACACAAGTACAGAGAGTCCCAAACAAGATGAACCTGAAAATACCCACACCAAGACACTTTGAAATTAAGATGACAAACGTCCAGGACAAAGAGAGAATCTTAAAGGCTGCAAGAGAGAGACAGCAAGTTAACTACAAGGGATCTTCCATTTGATTATCAAATGATTTCTCAACAGAAACACATCAGGCCAGAAAGGAATGGTAGGAAGTTTACAAAGTGATTCAAAGGAAGGGACTGAATCCAAGAATACTCTATGCAGCAAGGCTGTCATTCAAAATTGAAGGGGAAATAAGGAGCTTCACAGACAAAAAAAAAGACTAAGGGAGTTTATCATAACAAAGCCAGCAACGCAAGAAATGCTAAAGGGACTAGTGTAAAAAGAACAAATAAAAAGGGAAGAAGGAACACAGGCTCAAAAAATAAAAATGGCTACAAACAAGTACCTATCCTATATAATAAAGAGGTAATATGCAAATTAACCCTCACGCCCTCAGAAAATGGCTGCCAATGACCAGGCCTGGAGGGGGGTTAGTGAGGGATGACCAAATGACTGAACAAGCAGGCTGCGTGGGGTGACCAGGAAGGTAGGGATGTTAGTGAGAAATGACCAAATGACTGAACAGCAGGCTGCGTGGGGTGAACAGGCCAGTGGAGGGGGCTATGAGGGGTGACCAGGCCAGCATGGGGGGGTAGTTAGGGGCAACTAGGCCAGTAGAAGGTGGAAGTTTGGGCAATCAGGCCAGTGGGGCGGTAGTTAGGAACAACCAGGCCAGAAGGGAGGGGGCAGTTACAGGCGACCAGGTCAGCGGGTGGGCAGTTAGGGGTGATCAGGTCAGCAGGCAGAGGCAGTGAGGGGCAATCGGGCCGGTGGGGGGCAATTAGGGGTGACCAGGCAGACATGCAAGTGAGCATTTAGGAGCCAGCAGTCCAGAATTGTGAGAGAAATGTCTGAATGACGGTTCAGGCCCGATGGATCAGGCCTAAACCATCAGTCAGACATCCCTAAGGGGTCCCAGATTGGAGAAGGTGCAGGCTGGGCTGAGGAGGACTCCCCATGCACAAATTTCATGCACCAAGCCTCTAGTCAATAATAACTTTAAACGTAAATGAACGAAATGCTGTAATCAAAAGACATTGTGTGGCTAAATGGATAAGAAAACATGACCATTATATATGCTGTTTACAAGAGACCCACTTCAGAACAAGGGACTCACAGAGACTAAAATTGAAGGGATGGAAAAATATCTTTCACATAAATGGAAATGAAAAAAAAAAACCTGGTGTAGCAATACTTATATCGGACAAAATAGACCTCAAATTGAAGGCTATAACAAGAGAGAAGGAAGGCCACTTCAAAATACTAAAGGGATTGATAGAACAAGAGAATATAGCCCTGGTAAACACATATGAACCCAATGCAGGAGCACCCAAATACATAAAAAAAAACCTCCTGGAAGATATCAAGAGAGAAATAGGAAACAATACATTCATAGTAGGAGACTTTAATACCCCAATGACATCACTGGATAAATCCTTTAGACAAAACAAACAAACAAAAAAAAAAAAACAGCAAAGAAACAGCAATAATAAATGACTCACTAGATCAGATGGACTTAATTGACATCTTCAGAACATCTCATCCCAAAGTCAGGGAATATACATTCTTCTCAAGTGCACATGGGAAATTTTCAAAGATAAACCACATATTGGGTCACAGGCAAAGTCTCTCCAAGTTCAAGAAGATTGAAATCATGTCAAGCATTTTCTCAGACCACAATGGCATAATATTAGAAATAACCTACAATAAAAACAATAAAAAAAATGCAAACACTTGGAAGCTGAAAAGTATGCTATTAAAAATGATTGGGTTGGCAAAGAGATCAAAGACAAAATTAAAAACATCCTGTAGCCCTAACCAGTTTGGCTCAGTAGATAGAGTGTCGGCCTGCGGACTCAAGGGTCCCAGGTTCAATTCCAGTCAAGGGCATGTACCTTAGTTCCAGGCACATCCTCTGTAGGGGGTGCAGCAGGCAGCTGATTGATGTTTCTCTCTCATTGATGTTTCTAACTCTCTCTCCCTATCCCTTCCTCTCTGTAAAAAATCAATAATATATATATATTTTTTAAATCCAGGAAATGAATGATAATGGAAACACAACAATCCAAAACCTATGGGACACAGTAAAAGCAGCCCTAGGAGGGAAGTTTATGGATCTACAGACCTACCTCAAAAAACAAGAAAAATGGCAATAAATCATATAATTGTACAACTTAAAGAATTAGAAAGAGAGCAACAAGCAGAGCCCAGAGCAAGCAGAAGAAAGGAGATAATAAAGAACAGTGCAGAAAGAAATGACATAGAGACAAAAGAAACAATACAAAAGATCAATGAAACCAAGAACTGATTCTTTGAAAGCATAAACAAGATTGATGAACCTCTAGCCAGGCTCACCAAGAAGCAAAGAGAGAGGACCTAAAAAACAAAATCAGAAATGACAGAGCAAAATACCAACAGACTCCACAGAAATACAAAGGATTGTTTAAAAATACTATGAACAACTCTATTCCAACAAAGTAGACAACCTGGAGGAAATTGACATATTCTTAGAAAAATACAACCTTCCAAAACTCAATCAGGAAGAATCTAAAAATCTCAATAGGCTGATAACTATAGAGGAAATTGAAGCACTCATCAAAACGCTTCCAGCAAACAATAGCCTGGGGCCATACAGCTTCACAGGGGAGTTTTACCAAGCATGCAAAGAACTAAAACCTATCTTCCTCAGACTATTCCAAACAATTCAAGAGGAACACTTCCAAGATCACCCTAATACCAAAACCAGATAAAGACAACACAATGAAACAGAATTACAGGCCAATATCCCTCATGAACATAGTTGCCAAAATCCTCATTAAAATTCTAGCAAATTGGATGCAGCATTACATCAGAAAGATCATACACCATGACCAAGTAGGATTTATCATAGGGATGCAAGGATGGTACAATATCCACAAATCAATAAATGTGATACATCACATAAACAAATAGATACATAAAAATCACACAGTCATATCAGTTGATGCAGAAAAAGCATCAGACAAAATCCAACACCCTTTCTTGTTAAAAACCCTAAGCAAAATGGGAATACAGGGATTATACCACAACATAATAAAAGCCGTATATGACAAACCTACAGCCAACATTATACTCAATGGACAAAAATTAAAACCATTACACCTAAAAACAGGAACAAGGAAGGGATTCCCCCTTGCACCACTCCTGTTCGACATAGTACTGGAAGTGCTAGCCATAGCAACTAGACAAGAAGAAGAAATAAAAGGCATCCAAATTGGAAAAGAAGATGTAAAACTGTCATTATTCACAGATGACATGATACTGTACATAGAAAACCCCAAGGACTCCATCAAAAAAATTATTAGACTTAATAAATGAATTCAGCAATGTAGCAGGACACTAAATTAATGCCAAGAAACCTATGGCATTTCTATACACCAATAGTGAACTTACAGACAGAGAGACTAAAAAAGCAATCCCATTTACCATCGCACCAAAAAAATTAACATACCTAGGAATAAACTTAACTAAGGAAGTAAAAGACCTGTTCTCCAAAAACTACAAGACACTGAAAAATGATATAGAGGAAGACATAAACAGATGCAAGAACATACCGTGTTCATGGATTAGTAGAATCAACATTATTAAAATTTCCATACTACCCAAAGCAGTCTATATATTCAATGCACTCCCCATCAAAATGCCAATGGCACATTTCACACCTAGAATGAACTCTCCAAAAATTCAACTGGAGTAAAAAAAAAAAGACCCTGAATAGCCACAGCGATCTTAAGAAAGAAGAACAAAATAAGAGGGATCTCAATACCAGATATCAAGCAATATTACAAAGCCACTGTTCTCAAAACTGCCTGCTACTGGCACAAGAACAGACATATAGACCAATGGAATAGGATAGAGAATCCAGAAATCGACCCAAACCAGTATGCTCAATTAATATTTGACAAAGTAGGCAAGAATATACAAGGGAGTAAAGACAGTCTCTTCAATAAATGGTGTTGGGGAAATAGGACAGATATATGCAAAATATGAAACTGTACCACCAACTTACACAATAGACAAAAATAAACTCAAAATGGATAAAGGACTTTAACATAAGATGAGAAACCATAAAAATATTAGAGGAATACACAGGCAGAAAAATCTCAGACATATGCCTAAGCAATATCTTCACAGATACAGCTCCTAGGGCAATGGAAACTAAAGAGAAAATAAACAAATGGGACTATCCTATATAATAAAAGCATAGTATGAAAATTGCCCCCTGACCAGGAGTTCTTCCAGGAGTCCGACCAGGGTGCAGGGCCAGCCAGGGGAAGGAAGGGACTATCCAGCTGGCAGCCAGAAGCCCGCAGCCACTTGGGACCCTACCAGTGCACGATTTTGTGCACCGGGCCTCTATTATCAAAATAAAAAGCTTCTGTACAGCAAAAACAAAAAACAAAACAAACAAACAAACAAAAAACCCATTAACAAAACAACAAAATAGGCCACTGCATGGGAGAATATATGATCACCAATAAGGGTTTAATCTCCAACATACAGGGAACTCATACAACATAATAAAAGGAAGGTAAACAACCCAAACAAAACCTGGGCAACGGACCTAAATAGATACTTTTTGAAAGAGGAACATAAGGGAGGCCAAGAGACATATGAAAATATGCTCAAAGTCACTAAACATCCTAGAGATACAAATCAGGACAATAATGCAGTACCATCTCACACCTGTCAGAATGGCTATCATCAACAAATTATCAAATGACAAGTGCTGGTGAGGATGCTGAGAAAAACAAACCCTTGTGCATTGCTTGTGGGAATGCAGACTGGTGCAGCCACTGTGAAGACCAGTATGAAGTTTCCTCAAAAACCTAAAAATGGAACTCCCATTTGACCCAGTTATCCCACTTCTAGGAATATATCCCAAGAAACTAGAAACACCAATCAGAAAGGATATATGCACACCTATGTTCATAGCAGCACACTTTACAATAGCTAAGATTGGGAAACAGCCTAAGTGCCCATCAGCAGATGATTGAAAGCCTAAGTGCCCATCAGCAGATGAGTGGATTAAAAACTGTGGTACATCTACACAATGGAATACTACACTGCAGTAAACATGAAGGAATTCTTACCATTTGCAACAGCATTGATGGAACTGGAGAGCATTATGCTAAGTGAAATAAGCCAGTCAGAGAAATATAAATATCACATGATCTTACTCATTTGTGGAATATACTGAACAACATAAACTGATTAATAAATACAGATCCAGAGACAGAGAAGCATCCATCAGACCGTCAAACCTCAGAAGGAAGGTAGGGGAGGGTGAGGGTAAGGAGGAGAGATCAACCAAAGGATTTGTATGCCTGCATATAAATCTAACCAACATACATCAACTGGTGAGGGCATGAGTGGGGGGTAGGGGGGCAATGCATCCATCAATAAAAAAGAAAAAGAAAAGGTGTTGGATTTTGCCAGATGCTTTTTCTGCATTGATTGATATGATTATGTGATTTTTGGCTCTCAAATTGTTTATGTGTTGTACCACATTCATTAATTTGCAGATACTGTACCATCCTTGCATCCCTGGAATAAATCTCACTTGGTCATGGTATGTGATCTTTCTAATGTAGTGCTGGATCCGATTTGCTAGAATTTTGGGAGTATTTTAGCATCTATGCTCATCAAGGATATTGGCCTATAGTTCTCTTTCTTTGTGGTGTCATTTTCTGGTTTTGAAATTAGGCTAATGCTGGCTTCAGAGAAGGATCTTCAAAGCATGCTTTCCTCTTGAGTTTGTTGGAATAGTCTGAGGAGGATAGGTTTAATTCTTCTTTGAATGCTTGGTAGAACTCTCCTGTAAAGCCACCCAGACCAGGGCTTTTGTTTGCTTCAAGATTTTTGATCCTGCTTCAATTTCTTTGGTGGTTATTGACCTCTTCAGGTTCTTTTATTCTTCCTGATTGAGTTTTGGGAGCTTGTATTTTTTTTAAGAAAATGTCTATTTTGTCTAGGTTGTCCATTTTGTTGGGATAGAGTTGTTAATAGTATTTTTTCATAATTCTTTGTATTTCTGTGGCTTCGTTTGTTACTTCACCTCTTTCTATTCTGATTTTGTTTGTGGGGTCCTCTCTCTTTGCTTCTTGGTGAGCCTGGTTAGAGGTTCATCAATCTTGTTTGTCCTTACAAAGAACCAGCTCTTGGTTTTGTTTATCTTTTGTACTGTTTTTGTTTTTTTCTTTGTCTCTATTTTGTTTATTTCTGCTCTGATCCTTATAATATCCTTACTTCTGCTTATGCTGGGCTTTTCTTGTTGCTACCTTTCTAACTCCTGGAGTTGTAGGGTTAGATAATTTATTACCATTTTTTCTTGTTTTTTGAGGTAGGCCTGTAGAGCTATGAACTTCCCTCTCAAGACTGCTTACACTGTGTCCAAGATTTTGGATTGTGTTTTCATTGTCATTTGTTTCCATGATGCTTTTATTTCTTCTTTGATCTCTTTGGTAACACAATCATTGTTTAATAACGTTCTATTTAGCCTCCAGGTGTTTGATTTTTTAATTGTTTTTATTATAGTTGATTTATAATTTTATGCCATTGTGATATGAGAAGATGCTTGATATTATTTCAATCTTCTTGAATTTGGAGAGACATTGCCTGTGTCACAATATGTGTTATATCTTTGAAAGTGATCCATGTACACTTGAAAAGACTGTATATTCTGTGGCTTTGGGGTGAAAGTTTCTGAAGATGTCTATTAATTTCATCTGATCTAGGGAGTCATTTAGTATTGATTTTTCTTTACTGATTTTTGTTTAGAGGATTTGTCCAGTGGTGTTAGTGGGGTATTAAAGTTCCCTACTATGACTGCATTGCTGTCAATCTCTCCTTTGATATCTTCCAGAAGCTTTTTTAAATGTATTTGGGTGCTCCTGTATTGGGTGCTTATATGTTTATCAGAGTTATATCTTCTTATTGGATTGCTCACTTTAGTATTATGAAGTGGCCTTCCTTATCACTTGTTATGGACTTCACTTTGAGGTCTATTTTGTCAGATATAAGTATTGCTACCCCAGTTTTTTTATCATTTTCATTCACCTGAAAAACCTTTTCTCATCCCTTCACCATCAGTCTGTGTGAGTCCTTTGTTCTGAGGTGGGTCTCCTGTAGACAGCATGTATATGGGTCATGTTTTCTTATCCATTCAGCTTCCCTATGTCTTTTGATTGGGACATTGAATCCATTTACATTTAAGTTATTATTGATAGGTACTTGTTTGTCACCAATTTTATTCTTTATGCCTGTGTTCCTTCTTCCCTTCCTGTTTCTTCTTTTTACAGCAGACCCTTTAGCATTTCTGGCATTGCTGGTTTGGTGGTAATAAACTCCCTTAGTCCTTTTTTGTCTGTGAAGCTCCTGATTTCTCCCTTAACTTTGATTGATACCATTACTGAGTACATTATTTTTGGATTCATATCCTTACTTTGCATGACTTTGTATATTTCATCCCATTCCCTTCTGAGCTGATGTGTTTATGTTGAGAAATCAATTGATAGTCTGATGGGAGATCCCTTGTAGGTAACTTTCTATCTCTCTCTGGCAGCCTTTAAAATTCTTAATTTGTTGTTGGTGTTTGCCAATTTAATTATAGTGTGTCTTGGTGTCAGTCTTTCTGGATTCATCTTGTTTGGGACTCTGTAAGCTGCTTGGACTTGTGTGAGGTTTTTCTTCCCAATATCAGGGAAGTTTTCTGTCATTATTTCTTCAAACAGGTTTTCTATTCCTTACTCAGTTTCCTCTCTTTCTGGCACCTCTATTATGCAAATATTGTTTCATTTTGTTTTGTCCCAAAGTTTCCTTAGGCTCTCCTTTCTTTTTAAGTTTTTTTTCCAGTTTCTGCTCTGCTTGGATATTTTTTTCTACCTTGTCTTCAAGCTCACTGATGCAGTCGTCTGCTTCTTCTAGTCTACTGTTGATGCTTTCTATTGGGTTCTTTATTGCAGCGATGACAGTTTTTCATTTCTTCTTTGTTCTTCTTCATTTCCACTTGATTCTTTCACATATTGTTGAATTTGTCTTCCATCCTTTTCAGGGTAATTAAGACCATTGCTCTGAATTCTTTTTCTGACAAATTGCTTACCTCCATTTTGTTTACTTCCTTTTCTAGTAATTCCTCCTTTTCTTTTTTATGGGGGCTGTTTCTTTTTCTCCCCATGTTCGCTCCTCTCAGGGTGTCTGGTTATGTAGCTCTCTCTCTCCTTCATTGACTTAAAGGCACAGAATACAAGACAACAAGAGACAACACACAGGGTACCAAACACAAATGTATTCACGATACCAATAACCCCAAATAAAATAACCACTGGAGAAAAGAGAATTAGGGGAGAGAAAAGAGTGCAAAAATGATATTGTGAAAAAGGAAAAAATGTAAGAGAGAAAAGAAGACAAGAAAAAAGAAGGGGAAAAATATATATGTATATGGGGAGAAAACTCCAAAAAAACAACAACTAATCCAAAAAATTGCAAACAACAAAACCCAGAGAAGAATGCAAATAACAGAAAAACAACCAATCCAAAAAATGCAAACAACAAACACCCAATTAAAAAATACCCAGATTGATCTGAAGTGGCAGAGTTTATTTCTCTCTCCAGGTAATCTCTGACCTTTCCATCCATGGATTGTCTCACCAGCTGTGTTTAATTTGTCAATTCTGGGTGGGTGTTATTTGATTCAGCTGTTTTTTCTATCTGCTCTGTAAGAGGTGCAGGAGCTGACCACATACTCGGCCACCACCTTGTCTCCCCCAGGACAACTTTTTAGGTGCCAATGACCAGGTAGGCTGGAGTCTTGGTGTTCGTGGGTTCACAGCTGAGGCATCTGGTCCCTGGGCATTGTGGTTGTAGGGTCCCAGGAGGTATCCAAAGTCTCCCTGGTTGAAGGTAAGTCTCGGCTTCAGATCACAGCTGCTCTCCCCTTCAAGATGGCGCGGTCTCTGCAGCAAAGCCTGGCACTCTGGGAGAGATTTCAGCAGTAGTAGAGGCTGCCCAGCCAGGGGAGCCTAGTGTGCCAGTCCCCAACAGTCAAACTAACTTGCAGCCTACCATCCCATCAGCTGCCATCTTGGATCTCATTTGTACATTTTCTTGAGAGAACTGTCTGTTCAGTTGTTCTTCCTTTTTTTTTTTTTTTAATTGGATTGTTTGTTGTTTACTTGTTGAATTTATTATTTATTTACATATTTTGGATATTAACCCTTTATCTTTGTTTTTAATTATGGATACTAATATGGAGTTATTAAGGATCAAAAAACATTTGAATTTGTATATAAAAACATTTATCTTTGTATAATTGGTATATATTTGGAGGATTGTAATATGAAATATTATTATATGAGAAACATTATTGCTTAACATATCCAATGCACTATCTAGATATTCTATATTGAGTCATGTTACCCACCGTACAACATTATGAGGTAATTATAGTTATTTTTTCAATATACAGATAAAGAAACTGAGGGTTGTATAAGAATTCACAGTTAATATGAAGATTCAACAAGTCAATAAAAAACTTAAAAGGCACAACTAAGACTGAGAATTCCTTCTTCATTTGCAACTATTGCAACTTTTTTTGTTTTAAATAAAATAGGTCCTTGGGTGGCTAAAAATTTCAATGTTATAGAGCATTTAAATTGTCTGCCTAGAGGCACAAATGTATACTTGAGCACACAGCTGGGATTTCATATTACCAGTATAATTTAGAATCTCTTACTTTGAGGCATTAATGCTAGAGCTTTAACATAGTAGCTGTGGCATCCTACATAGTATGAATATTTTTATAAAACACCCTGAAATACATATCTCAGTGATCAACTCAGTACTTGCAATTTCCCAAACTTTATTTTAATCAGGAGTTAATGATGTATAGCACTTCTAGTAAGTAAATGAATGTTTCAATTGCTATAAGTTATTTTAATAATTGCTCAGCTAACCATTTAAATTATCAAAGATCTTTACTTGTGCAATGTCATATAAATGCTAGAAATTAAAAATTAATCAACACAATTTCCGTAACTAAAAGCTGACATATAATGGTATATTTTTCAATAAGATGACAGCAATAATTATGCTGAAAAATGTTCTTTCCTGTAGCTTGAATGATTATAGCAATTTCCACCAAGGGATTTCGCAGTCAGATTCTAGTTCTGGGCAACAGTGATTAATATAATGGTTATTAATGAGAAGTCATTTTGATACTTCTAGCAGTGTATAGGTGTCAATGCTTTGAAAGCAATGTAATTTGCATATTAATGATAAAGATTGCATTGGACTGGCTGGCTACTAAGAAATCCAATTGATTTTTTTTATTGTCTTCTATAATGTAAAAAGCCAATTAGATGTATGGAAACAATGGAACTTTTCACAGCAGGACCTAACATTTCTCTATGCTGACATCTTTTTAACTCTGTACAAAGTTCGTTAAATGTGCAAAGGTAATTGTGTTAAGCTAAGAAAGTGGCAGGGTCAGATGTCACAATCTACAGAAAGTTGAAAATCTATTGCAGATGGCAACCATGGGAGCTGAGTTAGAGTGAGAACTACCTTTCAGGTTGCCAACAAGAAACAGAGAATAAAGCTATTCTCAGTAGTTAATATTATCAGATTAATGAAAAGGACAGATATTTCACTAGCTTTCCCTTAAATTCAGCACAGATAAGGTAGTCCTTCATCAGATTACATAAAGGTAAATTGTGGATTGATAAAATGGTTATACAATATATATGTTTAGGGTAAGACCAAAGAAATATACGTATACACATTGTGACAAAGTTTGTGACAATTGGTATATATTTAAATGCATTCAAATCCATTGACCCAGAGTTAGAAAAGTAAGAAATTATTCTTCCAATTTACTGTTACCTTTCCTAGAATTTTGTCAAATATATTCTTCCTCCATCTCTTTCAATTGTACTCTTTGGAGGCACATAATATATGGATATGATAAAGCAACATCATTTTGTGTCAAGGAAAGGATAACACTTGTGTTATAGTAGGAGTTCTATAAATGAGGAGGAAGTGAATCTAGACAACACAATGGATATGATTTCACCTAAAGCACCAATTAGGAGTCCATGAATTTAAGCACAAATTAGTCCATGAAATATATTCTTAATTTTTTATTAAAATAAGTGATCTAAAGAGATTTCAAGATGAAAAAAATTAAGAAGTACAAATTGGTAGTTACAGAATAGTCATAAAGATATAAATTATAGCATAAAGAATATCACCTATAATATTGTAATAACTATGTATAGTGTCAGGGGGACTGGAATTATCAGGGGGACCACTGTAAAGTATATTATTATCTAGCTACTATGCTGTACATCTTAAACTGATACAGAATAATATTGAATGTAAACTGTATTTGAAAAAATTTCAAAATATATACAGACTCATAGACAGAGAGGAGGCTGAAAGCTGTTGGTGGGGGGCGGGGGTGTTGGGTGGAGGAGGTGGAAGGATAGGGCAAAATAGAAAACAAAAAAGAAAAACTCATGGACTTAGACAACAGTGTGGTGATTGCCTGAGGGAGCAGGGTGGAGAAAATGTAGGAAGGTATAGGTGGTTAGTTACAGTTTTGACGTTAAAAAATAATGCTATTAAAAAATACAGAGCTTTCAAGTAGAATAACACTATTGGCAAAACCAATATTTAAGGCTAACATTTAAATTGTTGAACATTTCAAATATAAATAAAATATTTAAAATTACTGTATAACAGAGTTAAATGAAAAGTTCTTTATGGTTTTCATAAAATTAAGTCTCAATGGTTTTACTTCTTGAAACTAAAATATTCTTGTATTTTATTTTCTTGTATTTTCAGGTTCTTTTGTTTTTTGTATGTTATTGATGTAAATAAAATTATATAAAATTTGAATTTTGTATATGTTCCTTAGTTAAAATTGCTGCTAATGTAATTTATATTGGAAAAAAATTTATTTGCTTGAACTGGTTATCTTAACTTCTTCTTCTTAAGGTTTCATATTGCATTTGAGGTCTACATCAAATTGAGTATGATCACTTTTTGATTTCACAATGAGTGCTGAGTTCTTAATGTAGTGTCAGGGAACAGAGACTTTGAAGCTTACTTTCTTCTTCATATTCTCCATCTCTCTTTGGAATTGTATAACTGATTTTTACAGTAATACATATATCATTATCTGACATAAGTTGGTGAAAAACACAAATATGACTCCTCTGTTTCTTTTGGAACAGACAAAATAAAACTAAAAGATAATTGTGTTATGACTTTATCAGTGATTTATTATAGAAGACCAAGGGGAGCCTGAAAATAACTAACTACATAAATATATAAATAAATAAATACCTCATCTCAAGCAAG
This sequence comes from Cnephaeus nilssonii, assembly GCF_951640355.1. Lineage (NCBI taxonomy): Eukaryota > Metazoa > Chordata > Mammalia > Chiroptera > Vespertilionidae > Cnephaeus > Cnephaeus nilssonii. Next base: position 108,577,019 of record NC_137074.1, read on the forward strand.
AGGTGATAAAAATAATTTAATTAAACATAAAATTCATTTTTAAATTTTATGATTATTTCTGATAAGATCAAGTGACACTAAAAATCCTATTTTCACTATTTATGATATGGAAATATCAATGCATCGTAACAGTGATAAGATAGGGTTATAAATTAACTTGCAAAAGTTAACTCTACCCTAAGCAATAGTTGTAAAACCATTTCAAATGGATGTGCAGCATTTTAGAATGTCTAAGAAAATCTTTGCAATTAAATTACTTTAAAAGTTGACTATAGTCTCATAAATCAATCATCCTTTTTCAATCTTTCTTTTTAAAATGTAAATGCCCCTCAAACACATATAAATATATAAAATACATAAATATGTATAGACATATAATATAAAAATTCCTCTGAACAAGTATTTTCAAGGTTTCTTATATAAGAATTACACATTAACCATGTGACATGCATATGCTGGAGATAACTGTAAGAGTAATGACTAACACTTGTGTAGCACTTGACAGTTTTCGCAGATCATCAAATACTCTCATTTGACCTTCTAAAGAATTTTTAAAACCCCTGTTTTATAAAAGAGAAAATGGAGCATCAGTAATACAAATGAGAGCTGTTATATCTCCTTATGATCATGTCACCCAATGAAGCAGGACATTTGTTCTGCTTTTTATAGTTTCAATTGTTTATTAATGTTAAATTTATGAAAACCATTACCCTTGCCTTCAGTTATGTATTTCTCGTATTGGCCTATGATAGCAGTTATCACACATTATGGTTTTTCTCATTTCTCTCTGTCTGCTGAGCTGTATACTACATAAGGACAGGGCCACGCTTTTCTGAGCATCTTACAGAGTGTCAGGCCCATCTTGGCATTTCTACTATCACTTGGTTGAATGTCTGTAATGTGGTTTTAATGTAAGTGTAAAAACTCTTTTTCTTTTTAACATTTTTAAAGTATATTTTAATATATTTATCTTCAGGTGAAAAAGAGAACCACTAAGGTATTCTTCAAAGTTATCTGATACAATTTCAGTTGTGACTGCTTTTTTGTGACATGTTAGCTGCATCTTCCTTGATATCATCTTATGTCTTCTTTTTAAGTGATAAATATCTAGTCCAGTGTTGGCAAACTCATTAGTCAACAGAGCCAAATATTAACAGTACAACGACTGAAATTTCTTTTGAGAGCCAAATTTTTTAAACTTAAACTTATTCTAATGCCACTTCTTCAAAATAGCCTCGCCCAGGCCATGGTATTTTGTGGAAGAGCCACACTCAGGGGGCCAAAGAGCCACATGTGGCTCACAAACCAGTTTGCTGACCACGATCTAGTCTAATGTAAGCAATACAGTGTTTTATTTTTAGAACACTTGAGTAGTGTCATCTCACTGGCACTAATCTCATGATAAACTAGAGGCCCAGTGCACAAAATTCGTGCATGGGTGGGGTTGTCCCTCAGCCAAGCCTGCACCCTCTCCAATCTGGGACCCCTCGAGGGATGTCTGTCGAACATTCCTCTCACAATCCAGGACTGCTGGCTTCCAACCACTTGCCTGCCTGCCTGCCTAATTGCCCCTAACCACCTCTGCCTTCCAGCCTGATAGATGCCTAACTGCTGCCCTGCCGGCCCGATTGCCCCTAATTGCCCTCTCCTGCAGGCCTGGTCACCCCCAACTTCCCTCCCCTGCAGGCCTGGTCCCCCCTTACTGCCCTCCCCTGCAGGCCTTGTCCCTCCCAACTGCCCTCCCCTGCAAGCCTGGTTCCCCCCAACTGCCCTCCCCTACAGACCTGGTCCACACAACTGCATTCCATTTCAGGCTTGGTCCCTCTCAACTGCCCTCCCCTGCTGGCCTGATCACGCACAACTGTCCTCCCCTGCTAGCCATCTTGTGGCAGCCATCTTGTATCCACATGGGGTGCAGCCATCTTTGATCACATAGGGTGGCCATCTTGTGTGTTGGAGTGATGTTCAATTTGCATATTACCTCTTTATTATATAGGATTATTTGTAATTTTGGTAATACCCCCCCACATTCATTTTAACACTTATATATCCTACCTAATAATAGACAAATATGCAAATTGACCATACCTCTGACACACCCACAAGCCACGCCCACCGTCCAATCAGAGCGAGCATGCAAATTAACCCAACCAAGATGTCTACAGCCACAGAGAGCAAGGTTTTCTGGGTAACAGAGGAAGCCAAGCTTTCTGCCTGCCCTTGCCAGGCCTAAGCCTCCACTCAAGCTACAAAGTTTCAATTATAGAAGGTAAACAAATTCAAACAGATATGGCGGCAGAACAGAGCTTGAGAGAGCAGGCCAGGGTTGCTGGTGGCAACAGGGGAAGCAAAGCTTTCCGCACACCCTGGCCAGGTCCACCCGCTTAAGCTACAAAGTTTCAATTATAACCCGAACATAAATGGCTGCCGGCCTCGGAGGGAGCCCGAGGCTTGGCTTTGCTCCAGGGTAAAAAGTTTCAATTGTAGAAGGGAAATAAATTCCAGATACCAGGGCCTCCGCTTGGGTTGCCAGGGGGCGTGGCCAGCCTGCAAACCACCAAAGGCCCCTTGCTCAGGCCGCCCCACGCCCCAAGGGAACCCCCACCTGATTCGGGACACCCTTCAGGGCAAACCAGCTGGCCCCCACCCGTGCACCAGGCCTCTATTCTATCTAATAAAAGAGTAATATGCAGATTGATCATCACTGCAACACACAATATAGCTGCCCCCATGTGGTCAAAGATCCTGCCCCCATGTGGACACAAGATGGCCGGTAGGAGAGGGCAGTTTGGAGGCACCTGGCCTGCAAGGGAGGGCAGTTGAGAAGGACCAGGCCTGCAAGGGAGGGCAGTTGGAGGTGATCAACCCTGCAGGAGAGGGCAGTTAGGGGTGACCAGGCCAGCAGAGGAGGGAAGTTGGGGACATACAGGCTGACAGCAGAGTGGTTAGGGGGTAATCAGGCTGGCAGGCAGAAGTGGTTAGGGGCAATCAGGAAGGCAGGCAGGTGAGCAGTTGAGAGCCAGCAGTCCTGGATTGTGAGAGGGATGTCCAGTGGGATCAGGCCTAAATGGGCAGTCGGACATCCCTTGAGGGGTCCCAGATTGGAGAGGGTGCAGGCTGGGCTGATGTACAGCCCCGCTCCCCCGTGCATGAATTTCATGCACCGGGCCTCTAGTTTTCATATAAAAAATACCCATCTGTAAATACTGGCATTGGGACCCTGGCCACATGACTTAGTTGGTTGGAGTGTTATCCTATACATCAAAAGGTTGTGGGTTCAATTCCCAGTCAGAGCACATACTTAGGTTGTAAGTTCAATCCTCAGTGGGGGCACACATGGGAGGCAACTGATAGGTGTTTCTCTCTCACATTGATGTTTCTCTCACTCTCTTTACCTTCCTCTCTCTCTCAAATCAATAAAACATATTCTTAGGTAAGGATTAAAAAAATAAATAAATAAAAATTTAAAAATTTTAACAGAGTACTGTGAAAATTGAGAATGTATTCCAAGAGTAAGTAGATGATGATTCAGAATCATTTAAATCATTCTGGTTTAAAATTTCAAAACATTCTACATAGCAACATAGCAATTATATACAGATGTTTATTTAGTTTTCTTTATGAAATCTATATTTCATCTAATAGTTCCAACATCTTCAGAGAAAAGAAACTTGTGTACAGATTATCCCACCCAAGATAGGTAGTGAAAAGTGCACAACAATGAACACAGCAGTTTTTCCTCCCTTGTATGTTATCATTATAAAAGAACTGGGATAAAACTGCATGGATGATAAATGGAAGGTGCTTAAATTGGGTTGGTTCTTTTATTAACATTATACATTGACATTGGCAGTTTTGACAATTACATCCATCATTTCTAGGAATCCATTCCAACATTCCAGCCTGTTTTTTCTAATGTGAGTTTGTAAATATAATAATCAAAGATTGATCTTCTGTGTCACTGTACTGATTAACAATTTCTTACTTACTATAGCTTTTTCACTCCCTGGATTATCTGAGAATCAGAATTCATTGAGGCACACCTGTAGATAGTATGTGAGAGTGCTTTAATCTTCACTCACAGGCTTCAAAAGGAACAATATTAGAATTCTAAATTTGATAATCAAAATGAAATAAAACCCTTTAGGAGCACATTGCATACTTTTAACATGTATTTTATTATTTCCATGTTGCTTCAATAGAAACAGCTGGTTGAAAACAAAGATAGACCAACTATTTTAATTTTTACACTATTTTAGCCTGTGGATAACCTAGACACAAATTTTCAGGTTTTAAAAAATATTTCCACCTCAAATACATTTTTATGAGTAGAATTATATATAAGTTGGAAAGCAGGTTTTCCTCCAGCAAAAATATTTAATGAAATGTTATTTATAGTCATAAAATTTTTTCCCAGAAAGGGTATTATCAACTATATAACAGTAAGTTAAAAGACGAAAGTAAAATATATGTACATGTGAGTGTTAGAATATCCTGAATTATTTGCTATTTTCAAACTCAGTTTTCTTTAAAATGCTGTGATAATGATGGCTCTTTGTCAGAGCTAGTTAGGTTGTCTCATTGACATAAGCTTCATATTACAATGAGAATTAAATTCACAAGTCAGGGATGTTGTATGTATTCACAAGTCCCTATTTCACCTGGGTTTCAAACATGTAAATTGGTTCATACCAGATATTTAGTCCAATTTTGTAATTTCTGGATTAATCAGTTGACCTCTTTCAAGATTAAATTCTCCCACTTGCAGGTGTTTCTTTACCCCTATCCTGCCCAGTTTCTAGTCTCTGGGTAAAACTGTTTCAAAGCCTGTGTCAGGAAGCTGGTATAGAAAGTCTACACAAACGATTATCCTTGGCATCCAGCTGTTGGATGCCTCCTTGCCCTGTTGACCTGACCCTATCTCCAGCTCATCTCTGAGTCTGTCCTATATTTGTGGGAACATTAACACCTCTTCCAAATTCATAGCAAACACAGAAACATGACTGGACCACTTCTAGTGCTCTGCCACTTCCTTTAGGATACAATGCTGAGGATGCTCCTATAAGTGGAAAACAGAGCACATGACTTTTACCCTCCCAAAACCCCTATTTCTCATCCAACTTTTCCAGCTTGGTGGGATGACAGAAAAATTGCCCAAACATCACATTTCTTCTAACTAGATTCTATTTCCTCTAAGTTCTACTATTTCCTTTCACTATTTCTTATCTAACCTGAGCCAAGAGGAAATTACATTTTGACGCAAGGTCTTATACCAGTAACTGTGTCCTTTTTACTTACAATTTAGAGTTACTCATGGTCTTTGCTTTCAGTGTTACATCAGTGGTCAGCTATTTACACAGTTAATGCACATTCTAGAGGGGGGTGGTAGGGGTCTTGTTGGCATGTGGAAATCCAATAGAGCAGTCTCATACTGTTTCCTATCTCTTCATTCAATATGAATTTATTGAAGATATACTGAAGTTCCAGCACTGCACTATGTCACAAGAACGGTATATTGAAAAAGATACACAATTCTAAAGCACTTGGAGTAGAGCTAAAAAAAATTGGATGTTTGCCATACAGTTAAGTGCTTCCTGTATAATATGTATAGTAACCAGGTTTAGGGATTATAGAAGTTGCACTCAATCTCAGCTAGCAGGGTGTGTTTTGTAAGGGTTTTAGGGGAAACAAGTTTAACATTGCTTTGTGAAAGTGACATTTAGGTTGAAACATGAAAAGTGACATGGAAGTTGAATTCTGCAGAATGTATAAGTAATTATCTAAGAAATAAGAGGGGGAAGGTAGGGCGCAACAAATGTTTCAGGCATAAGTAATGGCGTGTTCAAGTCCAGAAGTGAATGCATGACACTCTAAAGTTTCATGTGGCTGGACAAGAAATGTCAGGCATCCTAAGAGGTTGGGCTTTAGAAAATGCTGTATATTACACGTCTAACATTCTATTCTCAGAATTCAGAGACCTGAATTTGAATTCTGGTTTACCATTTACCTTAGCATACGCTCCACCATTTTTGTTTCTTCTACAACTAAACCTATAAATTATATTTATCTTTTAAGAAAAACTTCAAACATATTTGAATCCTCAGCAATAAAGTCTTTGAGTACCAACTTTATATAAACACTAGAGGCATGGTGCATGAAATTCGTGCACGGGAGGGGGGTGTCCCTCAGCCCAGCCTGCACAGTCTCCAATCTGGGACCCCTCGAGGGATGTCCGACTTCCCATTTAGACCCTATCCTACCAGGACTGCTGGTTCCCAACTGCTCGCCTGCCTGCCTTCCTGATTTCCCCTAACCGCTTCTGCATGCCAGCCTGATCACTCCCTAACCACTCCCCTGCCAGCCTGATTGATGCCTAACTGCTCCCCTGCCAGCCTGATTGATGCCTAACTGCCCTCCCCTGCAGGCCTGGGTTCCCCCCAACTGCCCTTCCCTGTAGGCCTGGTCGTCCCCAACTTCCCTCCTCTGCCAGCCTGGTCACCCCTAACTGCCTTCCCCTACAGGCTTGATTGCCCCCAACTGCCCTCCCTTGCAGGCCTGTTCCCTCCCATATGCCCTCCCCTGCTGGCCCAATCACCCACAACTGCCCTCCCTTGCAGGCCTGGTCCCTCCCAATTGCCCTCTCCTGCTGGCCATCTTGTGTTGGTCATTTTGTGTCCACATGGGGGCAGGATCTTTGACCACATGGGGGTAGCCATATTGTGTGTTGGGGTGATGGTCAATCTGCATATTATTCTTTTATTAGATAGAATAGAGGTTTGATGCATGGGTGGGGGCCAGCTGGTTTGCCCTGAAGGGTGTCCTGGATCAGGGTTGGGGTTCCCTTGGGACGTGGGGAGGCCTGGGTGAGGGGTCTGTGGTAGTTTGCAGGCCAGCCATGCCCCATGGCAACCCAAGTGGATGCCCTGGAATCTGGCATTTATTTATCTTCTACGATTGAAACTTTATGGCCTGGAGTGGAGGCCTTGGCCAGCCAGTGTGTGCAGAAAGCTTGGCTTCCTCCATCGCCGGGGGCAACCCTAGCCTCCTGCTCTCTCCAGCTCTGTGGCTGCCGCCATTTTTGTTGTGATTTATTTATCGTCTATAATTGAAACTTTGTAGCCTGGTGTGGAGGTCTGGGCTGGCCAGGGTGTGTGAAAAGCTTGGCTTCCTCCATCACTGGGGAAACCCAAGCCTTCCACCTGCTCTCTCCGTGGCCCCAGCCATCTTGGTTGGGTTAATTTGCATACTGGCTCCTGATTGGTTGGTGGGCGTGGCTTGTGGGCATGGTTTGCGGGTGTGATGTAGTGATGGTTAATTTGCATATTACTCTTTTATTAGATAGGATTTTATTTATTTATCTATAAATTTGATAAGATATTACTTTATGAATATGTTATACACATAAAATACACAAAAAGGCTCCAGGTAATGTAAAAATAAATAAATAAATTTGATTTATTATCAATTAATTTATATTATATATTATTTATATATTATTTTATTTCTAATTGGTACTTAACAACAACAAAAAACTTTCTAAAATGAAAATAGTATGAGTTATAACTATATATTTTTATGAGCATTTTAATATGATTCATGTTTTTCAAAAATATCATTCAATATTTGTGGATAAATAAATTTCAATCTCAGATTATGAATTTCATTTATTTCTATGGTAGTAATCCTATCTAATAATAGACAAATATGCAAATTGACCATACCTCCAACACACCCACAAGCCATGCCCACAAGTCACGCCCACCATCCAATCAGAGAGAGTATGCAAATTAACCCAACCAAGATGGCTATAGCCACAGAGAGCAAGGTTTTCTAGGTAACAGAGGAAGCCAAGCTTTCCACCTGCCCTTGCCAGGCCTAAGCCTCCACTCAAGCTACAAAGTTTCAATTATAGAAGGTAAACAAATTCAAACAAATGGTGGCAGAATGGAGCTTGAGAGAGCAGGCCAAGGTTGTCCCCGGCAACAGGGGAAGCAAAGATTTCCACACACCCTGGCCGGGCCTACCCGCTTAAGGAAACAAAGTTTCAATTGTAGAAGGTGAATTAACTGCCACAGAAATGGCTGCTGGCCGTGGAGGGAGCCCCAGGCTTGGCTCCACTCTAGGCTACAAAGTTTCAATTGTAGAAGGAGAATAAATTCCAGATACCAGGGCCTCCGTTTGGGTTGCCAGGGGGCATGGCCGGCCTGCAAACCACCACAGGCCCCTCGCTCAGGCCTCCCCATGCCCCAAGGGAACCCCACCCTGATCAGGGACACCCTTCAGGGCAAACCAGCTGGCCACCACCCCTATACCAGGCCTCTATCCTATCTAATAAAAGAGTAATATGCAGATTGATCATCACTCCAACACACAATATAGCTGCCCCCATGTGGTCAAAGATCCTGCCCCCATGTGGACACAATATGGTCACCACAAGATGGCCAGCAGGAGAGGGCAGTTGGGAGGCACCCAACTTGAAAGGGAGGGCAGTTGAGAAGGACCAGGCCTGCAAGGGAGGGCAGTTGAGCGGGACCAGGCTTGCAAGGGAGGGCAGTTGGAAGTGATCAACCCTGCAGGAGAGGGCAGTTAGGTGTGACCAGGCTGGCAGAGGAGGGAAGTTGGGGGCAAACAGTCTGGCAGTGGAGTGGTTAGGGGGTGATCAGGTTGGCAGGCAGAAGTGGTTAGGGGCAATCAGGAAGGTAGGCAGGCAAGCAGTTGGGAGCCAGCAGTCCTGGATTGTGAGAGGGATGTCCGACTGCCCATTTAGGCCCGATCCCGGGCTAAACAGGCAGTCGGACATCCCTCGAGGGGTCTCAGATTGGAGAGGGTACAGGCTGGGCTGAGGGACAACCCCCCCTCCATGCACGAATTTCGTGCACTGGGCCTCTAGTCCTATATAATAAAACCCTAATATGCTAAGTGTCTGGTCGACTGGTTGTCTATTCAACCAATCAAAGCATAATATGCTAAAGCCATTCAACAGCTTGCTATGATGTGCACTGACCACCAGGGGGAAGACAGTCTACCAGTCAACCAGTCGCTATGTCATGCACTGACCACCAGGGGGCAGACACTCCAACTGGTATGCTAGCTTGCTGCTGGGTTCCAGCCATCAGGACTGAGCAAGACAGGCCGGACATGCCCTGGGAGCCCTCCCGAGGTTCCTCCCCAGCTGGCCAACCTCCCGTGTCCCTTCCTGGACCTGATCATGCACCAGTGGGGTCCCTTGGCCTGGCCTGCACCCTCTCACAATCCGGGACCCCTTGGGGAATGTCAGAGAGCCAGTTTTGGCCCGATCCCGCAGACCAGGCCGAGGGACCCCACTGTTGCACAAATTTGTGCAATGGGCCTCTAGAGGTGGTTATAAATGAAAATGTTGTACCTATCATTGCATAATATGTTCAACATAAAATATACACAAGAGACGAGGCTTAATGTTTATAATAGTGGATATAAATCCATATTTTAGAGTCTCGATCGTGTTAGCTGATTTTGCTCACTTTTTTTCATTGTCATTGTTTCAGCATGTTTTGTACCAGAAAGAACTTGCTCAGGTAGGGAAATCACCATTCCTCTGCCATTTTCTTCATCGGTATGTTTGTTTTAGTTGTGTTATATTCTTTACAAGAGTCATTTTAAGCCATTTATTACTTTTGTAGGACAAGGTTAGTTCCAACTAAATAAATTATCAATAAATTCCCTTATATGGTTAGACACATAGGATTTCCACTGAAATCACATAAAGGTGAATGAATGCATCAGGGACCTTATCCTTGACTTCTTCCTCTTTATTTCCCCACTCATCCCAGTGCCCTCTTCTTCTTTACCTCAAGTAGATATTACTAGTATAGATAATGAGGAAGAGCAGAAGAATTCAGGACAAAATTCTCAAATCTACTTAGGATTTATGACTTCAAGCAGCAAATATATGTAATTACACATTTATATTAACTACTACCTGTTGTCACTGAGTCCATTTGTATTATATAACCCATCTAAAGCAAGTTCTATTTCCACCCTAAATATTTTCCAAATGTTTTTGATTTCATAGAATTCCTAACATTATAATTTTCTCAAAGTTTTAAGAAATATATTGTTGCTTCTGAAAGATCCCTTCTAACAATTGTGCAGACTAAATCTTGGTCATTTTCTCCTGTTAAATTGTGACTGACATGACATCATAATATCGAAGGAGTGGGAATAAACTTAGACTTTAGCTCTGTTAAGTAACCATTAGGATTGGTCTAGAACTAATGATCACTTTCCTCTTTCTGATGAGTACACATATGTCATCCAGCCTCCCGGGATTATTTGATTTGTTTATATAATTTTTTTTTTAAATTCATCAGTCATTATCAGCATATTTCCAAGAAAGAACATACTAAATTCAAATAAGTCAGCATATTTCCAAGAAAGAACATACTAAATTCAAATAAGTAATATTTTAAATTAAAAGATTGATTAATATTAATCACTTTATACCTTATTAATGTATTATATGGCTTTCCACATATGGTTTCCACTTTAATTACATAAATTAGGAATATATTCATTCTTTAAAATAATAAAGCATTATAATAATACTAACTTGATTATTTTCTTTCTGCTTCTCTTCTTGTGAGTATATTATTAAAAGAACAAAAACAATTGCCTAGTGTAGATAAGAAGAACCAAATAATTTACTGAAGGTGGTGTTATGTAAAAAATCCCCTGAATGTGAATTAAAATTTAATTAGAGAAAAGAGAGTAGTAAGTTGGCCTCTGGCAAGGATCATATTTAAAACAAGATCATTAGTAAATGTCAACTGTGGTGGTTTTTTTTAAAGTGGTATGTTTATCTCTTTGTAAAACTTGAATGCCATTGGTTAATTTGATTTAGAAAATTTGCGGTTCCCAGATAGCAAAAAAGTACTCATTAAAAATATTTAAATAATTAAAGTGTCCTTTTTTTCCCAATATGATATTGTTGAACTAGTGTTTTTAAATCGGCTATTGGCTTGAATTAGAGGACAATTCCCTGCTCTGCTCCCTCATTATCAAGAATTTTTATAATAACAATTTCATGTTAATGGGCAGAATGCATTTTATAAGATTTTGACATCATGGCCTCTGCCATAACAGTAAAGAGATGGTAGTATGCACACAAATAATAAAATCATTAAATTTTATAAATTATGAATGTCATGAAGTGAATATTTTACTTAAAGAGGGAAAGAAAAATAATTTAAGTAGTGAAGGAAATTCAGCTCGCAGTTCTACTCAATGATTATGTGTACCATTATGAATGTAAAATTAAAGGCATAACTCAGCTCTTGTTTCATACAAAATGTCCCCTAATGAAGATCCAATTCTTCATTCAGTATCAACTGAAGAAACAACATTATATTTTAATGTGGGAAAATTAACTAGGTTGGAAATAATTATAGATTGTTTGTTGAGCTCCAAGGTGGCATATTTATATGGAATTTTCAAGGGGTTTTGATTGTAGTGATTCTCAATTAGTCTGAAGTCCTAATACTTAATCCTCCAGAGATACACTACCACTGTAATTGATGCAATTTAAATACAAATTTCATTGTTCCCTCCAAGTTTGTCCCACCTCACAAAGAATGTTAGCACTGCCATATATTCATGGAGCTTTCAGTATGTTATACCCCATTTTAGTTCACATGGGTAATCGTGGCTGCTTAGTGCTTCTAAGATTTTCTTAGCCAGAATCTCTTCATTCCATCTATACTCTTAGATTGTTGTCAGAAATGTTATGGCTTTAGGATTTATTTTATCTTCCCAAGAAGCTAATGTTAAAAGTCATTTTTGCAATACACAGTGTATTCTTATATAAAATATATAAGCTGAGCCCCAAATTCCACTTGACATGATCTAAACAATATCCAATCAATAATTACTGCATCCTTAAATTTCAACAGATATTTCAGAATCCCTTTTGTCACAATTTCTAATCAAAATTACATAAAAGTACCTATTCCCAAAAGTAAATCTATCCTCCCTCAACTGAAATTTCCAGTTCTCAGTTGCTTGTTAAAAACATGTGTAAGAGAATATTTTATTCTTTTTTGAAGTATTCTTATTGATTGGTGCTAGGGATGCAAGGGTAAATATGCATAAACTGCTGTCCAGGAGTCATAATAAAACAATAAAGTATATTGTAAAAACTAATTTTTAAAAGTTAAATGTTATAAGGGAGGTATGGGAAATGCACCTTGGGAGTCTAGAGAAGAAAGGAACCTATAATGTCTAAAGGAATTTGTGGTAACTTAGCATAGATTCAGTGATCAACATCTTGAAGGGAAAAGAGGACTTTTGCCAAACAAGGAGTGAATAGCATCTATGGAGAGGACATAGGCAAAAGTGTGGAGTTGTGAACAAGCATGTGTATCAGAAAATTAGCACAACACAGGATGGGGCTGAAGCCTGAGTATTAGAGGGAAGACTGACAAGAACCAATGCTGTCTTCATAGATTGTAACACAGAGATTATTGTAAAACTGTAACGTTCTTATTGAAAAGACAATGATATCTGGGAGGTTTTTAAGAAGAGGAAAGAGGTTATGATGCAAGTACTCAGGCAGAATTATGCAGGATGGATCCAGTAGTAGAAATAAGAAGACCTATTTCTACAATCCAAGTAGGAGATATTAATAGCTGTATCTAAAGTAATTAGTATCGAGATTATGAAGTAGAATCAACAGAACTTCTATTTAGGTAGACTGTAAACAATACTTCGCTACTTGATAAAGACAGAGAGAGAACAAAGTTGTGCAGGGAGAAAATGAAAGAAATAAGATGAAAGGGTGGATTTCAAAACACTTAAACTTAGGATATCCAGGGAAACATATATATCCAGTATATAGTTAGAATGACCTCATGAGGTTATTTTCAATTTTATACAATACTAGAGGCCTGGTGCATGAAATTCATGCATGGGAAGTGGGGGGTCCCTCAGCCTGGCCTGTGCCCTCTCACAGTCCAGGACCCCATGGGGGATGTCCACCTGCCAGCTTAGGCCCACTCCCCATGGGGATCAGGCCTAAGCCAGCAGTCGGAAATTCCTCTTGCAGTCCTAGACCCCTCGCTTCTTACCGCCTGCCTGATCGCTGCTCCTTACCACTCAGCTCGCTGCTCCTTAGTGCTGCCACAGAGGCAGGAGAGGCTCCCACCACCACTACTGCACTCGCCAGCCATGAGCCCAGCTTCTGGCTGAGCAGTGCTCCCCTTGTGGGAGCACACTGAACACCAGGAGCAGCTCCTGTTTTGAGTTAAGTGGTCAGTGCACATCATAGCTACCAGCCAGTCATCCGGTCATCTAGTCATCCAGTCACTTAGGCTTCCTATCTAACAAAGAGGGAATATGCTAATTGACCCTCACACCATTTCAAAGATGGTGGCGCCCACAGCCAATAAGGAGTGAATATGCTAATTGACTACCATGCCCTCAAAGATGGCGGTGCCCACAGCCACAAGATGGCGGCGCCCAGTCCCACTGGGGCAGCGGGTCTGGCCTTGCCATGCAGTTGCCTCCGGAGTCCCCCAGTCCCCTAAGCCCCCAGCCACCCAGGGCCGGCCCGAGTTGCAGGCAAGCCTCAGATGGTGGCTGCCCAGCCGCCCAGGGCCGCCCAGGGCTGCCTGAGGCTTGCACTGCCGGCAGTGGCAGCAGCAGAGGTGTGATGGGGGCATCACCTTCCCCTGATCGCTGGGTCGCTTCACGTTCCTGAGGGCTCCTGGACTGTGAAAGGGGGCAGGCTGGCCTGAGGGAGCCCCCTCCAGTGCATAAATTTTCATGCACAGGGTCTCTAGTTTATATATAGAGATTAATATTAGAAAAATATTTAGTTGGAATTTAAATGCTCACTTACAAATGTTTTTTATATAAAATACTCTCCATAAATCACCATGTATAACTTATTCATGGCAAACAGTTGCTATATTATTTCAAGCAGAAAAACATTTTGAAAGTTTATATTTAACTAGAGTTTACCTTTCTTTAAAATGGCATTATGCACTGGCCAATATTGTTCAGTTGGTTGAAATGTTGTCCTGTGCAACAAAGGATTCTAGGTTCGATTCCTGGTCAGGGTACATATCGAGATTGCAGATTTGATCTCCAAATAGGATGGGCATGGGAGGTAACCGATAGCTGTTTCTCTCTCTCCCTCACCATTTCTCTCCCTGTCTCTCTCTTTCTCTCTCTCTCTCAAATAATAAAATAAAATGGCATTATGTTAAGTCCTGTTCCACAGATCAATAACTTCATGAGTGCTCAGGGAAATAAGTAAGCAATTAGGAGACTAATATTCTTGAGGCAAGTAAAAGTCCCAGAAACCTTGATCAGTTAACTGCCAAGCAAAATAGAGACAGACTCATAGATAGAGAGCAGGCCAACAGCTCTGGTTGGGAGGGGGGTATGGAGGGATTGAGTGAAATTTTTTTAACCCTTTGTACTTGCTTGCTTTTTTCTCGATACCTTTATTCTACTAGGGATTTAATTTTTTAAATACCCCAGATTTTACAAAGCACGGCAGTAGAATAAAAAACTGGAGTTTCTTTTCATATAAACTTATTTATTTGGATTTTTTATATTTCAAATTATTGATACATTCAAAGAGTAATTTGCACTCGAGATCCGAATGCAAAAGGTTAAAAAGAGAGAGAGAGAGAACTCATGGACAATAGTGTGGTGATTGCAGGAGGAGAGGGATTAGGAAGGTAAAAGAGGGCATAGAGGGGAAAATGTGATGGAAAAAAAATAGAATAAATTTAAAAAAGAAAGATTAATAGGATAACCCTAAGAAACTATACAAAATAATTAACATTTTTAATACTTCTCTAGCTATTTATATTTTATGTTGTCCTTGTTAAATTTATGTCAATTTTCTAAAGGGTAACATACTAGGAAAGCTATAATATAGAAGTTATATGAGTCAAGTTGAACTAATTTACACTATCATAAAATACTAGTGGCTCGTTGCATGAAATTCATGCATGGGGGGGTGGTGTCACTCAGCCCGGCCTGCACCCTCTCCAATCTGGGACCCCTCAGGGGATGTCCTACTGCCAGTTTAGGCCCTATCTTGCAGTTGAACATCCCTCTCACAATCCAGGACCGCTGGCTCCTAACTGCTTGCCTGCCTGCTTGCCTGATTGCCCCTAACTGCTCCCCTGCCAGCCTGATTGATGCCTAACTGCTCCCCTGCCAGCCTGATCGCCCCCAACTGCCCTCCCCTGCCAGCCCCATGGCCCCAAACTGCCCTCCCCTGCCATCCCGATGGCCTCCAACTGCCCTCCCCTGCTGGCCTGATCACCCACAACTTCCCTCCCCTGCCAGTCTGATCACCCATAACTTCCCTCCCCTGCTGTGACCAGCCTCCTCTGATGAGACCCACCTCCTCTACACAAGGCGGCAGAGATGCCGGGACTGGCCTCCTCCATGCTGCGCAGAGCCATGGGACCCCAAGGCCTCACCACACAGAATAGCCACCGGGCTCCACCTCCGCTGTGTGCATGGTCATCTTGTGGTGGCCATCTCGTGGTGGCCATCTTGTGGCAGCCATATTGTGGTGGCCATTTTTGTGGCAGCCATCTTGTAATGGCCTTCTTGTGGTGGCCATCTTGTGATGACATCGTGCAAGAGGGTGCGAGGACCACCTAGGCTTTTATTAGTATTGACACTCTTCTCAGTTGCTTAGCATAGTTAAAATTATTTTCTCACTCACACAAAGTCCACTGTGGATAAACAGAAAATGTTCCCCTTCTGAGGATATAGATATGCAGACAAATCTCATGGTAGTCTGAAATTTGCAATCCCAATCTGTGGTCTCCTATGTTGCCCAGGCAGGAAAAAGAAAGACCAAGGAGAAACATGGTCTGAAACAGGTACATATCAGGAGTAACTCTTCATTTCCACTTATCTTTTGGTTTCCTAGAACACAATCACATGTACATAGCCCAGTTTCAGCACATGCTGACAATATAGAGCAGTACATGGATATTTAACGAGCTTAATTGTCTCTGACAGAGACAGTTATAGATAGGTGAGAATGATGTTAGATGTTTCAATAGTTCCTTAATTGCTTCCAATGGAAGTTAGATAATACTAGAAATATGGACTCTTTAATTAACAGAGAGATTCAGCTTTTGCTTGTAGAAATATTTTTGAAGAGCATCAAGTAATAAGGTTCTCAAGGAGGATAAGTGGAAAATCCAAACTATTCACATGTTATTATTTTTAACTATTATATTCAGGGGATTTTTAAAATTAGAAGAATCTATTTAATCTGCTCATTTAAGTACTGAGGAAATTTAAATTCAGAAAAAAAAACACAGAAAGTTATTCTGTATCACACAGTAATTTAGTGGTAGAGATGGGATTGGCATCCAACTCTTGATTTCCAGTCTAGTAATCTTTTTCACTGCACAGTACTATATCTCCTTAGAAGACTAATTCATTCTCTATCTGGAAACATACAAAATTCCAGCATTAGTAGGAATGATGGCCTAGACTATCTAGAATCACAATGCATAAAAATTTGCCTTTTTCTATAATTATTGTAAGAGTTGACCTTCATTCAGTCATTTCCTAAAACAAGTATCTAAGGAAAAAAATCAAAGAATTAAATCATCCATTTACTTTGACAGGCAGGAAATAAAACTTGATAGCCCAGTAAGGTATCATACTTGGATTATACTTGTACGTTTGGTTTCTTAATGCTTCCTCTTACCCTTACATAGTACATTCACCTGTTTATTTATGTGTGTATTTATCCATGCAGCAATAATTTGTGTGTCTTTAATTACTTAATCCCAAGAATTAAGAATAAATAAGAGAGATAGTGGTTGCTCTCCAAAAATTTGTCCTTGTAAGTGATGAGCCAAAGAGCCAGTATATGCTGAGAATGAGAGCAACCTGAAACATGAAACCAGGAAGCCTTCATTCTAACTCTGCTTCTGTCAGTGATCTTTTGTCAATTCCTCAATCAATCTTGAGTTGCATTCCCCCACAGAAGAAAAGATGAGTGAATCTGCAGATCTTTAGCCTGAACCAATAGCTTTACCACCCCACTCTTCAGCTCTTTTTTTTCAATTCTTAGTCATAATATTTTTCCACATTTTTCAAACATCACTCTATTTTCACTTGAGTTAATGAGTAAATGTTTACATATTACAAATCAAAGATTACTGTGAGAAATAAAAACAAAACAGAATATTTTTTACTTCAATTAGTCTCTAACAAAGGTAAAAATGAAAACACTTGTTCCCTTTCTCTTCTCTTCTTCCCTCTTTCCCCCCTCTTCCCTCACTCCCCTTCCTTCCCTCTTCTTCCTCCTTATTCTTTCTTCTCTACCACTCGTACTATCTTCCTCCCTTCTCTCTCTCTTGGCTCTCTATCATTTGTTCATCATTTTGCTTTGGCCATAGTTCATTACTGACATCAAGTGTGATATTGAAAATATCTGGGATTTAATTTGTATAAAAGTGCATGAGAAGGCAAAATAATTTACAATTGACATTAACTTGTTGTGAAATATCACAAATTTTACTTCTAGAATTTACCCTTTAAATATAAATGAGGCAAGCTCAGTGACTTAGATATGATGATGTACTCAACATGATTTGTAACATGAAAAAATATGGTATAATTACATGTTGAAATGCTATGCTTATGGCTTGAAAATATTCTTGATTTATATTGTAATTAACAAATTCTATCTAATAAAAAGGGAATATGCTAATTGCAGTCACGCCCACACAAAGATGCCGGTGCCCACAGCCAATAAGGAGGGAACATGCTAATTGACTGCTACGCCCTCAAAGATGGCAGCACCCACAGCCACAATATGGCGGTGCCCAGTCCCCTCGGCCCTGCTGAGGCAACAAGCATGCAGCATGGCCAGGCCCACCCCCAGGTGGGTCCGGCCAATCCGCACACCTGCCTCTGGAGTCCCCCAGTCCCCTTAGTCCCCCAGCCACCCAGGGGTGGTTGAAGGTGCAGGCAAGCCTCAGATGTTGGCTGCCCAGCTGCTCAGGGCCAGCCCAAGGGATGACCAAACGACTGAACAAGCAGGCTGTATGGGGCAACCAGGCTGGCGGGGGAACCGTGAGGGGTGACCAGGCTGGCAGGGGGGCGCTGTTGGAGGTGACCAGGCCAGCAGGGGGGACAGTTGGGGGCAATTAGGCTGGCAGGGGGCAGTTGGGGGTGACCATGCCTGCAGGGGAGGGCAGTTATGGATGACCATGCCTGCAGGGGAGGGCAGTTAGGGGTGACCAGGCCAGCAGGGGAGGGTAGTTAGGGGCAATCAGGCTGGCAGGGGAGCAGTTAGGCATCAATCAGGCTGGCAGGGGAGTGGTTAGGGGGTGATCAGGCTGGCAGGCAGAAGCGGTTAGGGGCAATCAGGAAGGCAGGTAGATGAGCAATTGGGAGCCAGCAGTCCTGGATTGTGAGAGGGATGTCTGACTGCCAGGCCTAAACGGGCAGTCGGACATCCCTTGAGGGGTCCCAGATTGGAGAGGGTGCAGGCTGGGCTGAGGAACACCCCCCCCCCCGTGCATGAATTTTGAGCACCAGGCCTCTAGTAAATATATATAATTTGATAATATTTTAAATGCATATGCACAGACATACATATCTGAAAAGATAAACATAAATATGTTAATAGAGTGAATTTCTGGAGGAGAAATTGCATTTGCTTTTATTATTTGTACATTTCTATTATGAAATGCAGTATATTTGCAACTGGGAAAAAATAACTCATAAGCATAAAACTTGAGCTTACAAAAAATATGCCAAGATTTAATATGGGGTTATGTTTATAGACCTGTGGCATTAAATATGCATTATAATGTAAAAATATAGCAAATAAATTAAAAATTATTTAACTCTGCTAGTAAAGTGTTAAAGACTTTAAAAATATTTTTCTAGAAAACATTATGTGCATTTTGGGCTGGACTACTAGAAATTGTAGCATTTCTGGTTCCCCTTTACCAAGTTCCAGTAGCATATTCCAGTCATTGAGAATAATAAAATGTCTTCACTATTTCTAAATGGTCAAGTGTTGGGAGCCATGGCTACAAAAAGATTGCATCAATGAAAGAAAATCAAGTGGCCATATTTACAAATGGGTTTGTCAGTAAGCTGCCTATATAACATGATAGAAGGTGCTACAGGTCAAAAATAATTTCAACTGATCTTATCTCTGTCCAATGTCCTTGGGTTGAAGCATCATTCCATGAAAATTCATACATGCCTACTACCTTAAACCTCAGTTACTTCTGAACTTTAGGTTTTAATTGGATCACTTTTCAAAACTCCTTCTGTGACCTTAGGTGTCACTTTGCCTCACTCTCCCGGCAGCACTTTACTTTTCTGAATCTTTTCAAAGTTAAGCTAATGAAAATTCCATCTTTAAAATTCCAATGTTAATTGATTTATTGATTGATTCATGAATATATTCATAATTTTTACCAGGAGCTACAGAGGCAAAAAATTAAGCCACAACCTTTACCCTAATCAAGGTCACAATTCATAAGAAGTTATAAATCTGAGTTATCTAAGAGTGTTACTGAAGTAAATTATTAATTGCCTTTATGCTTTACTATCAGAATGATTACATAAATATGGTTTATGAGCAGAGATCATAATTTTAAAAAATAGGTCTCAGAAATGTGGTATATAAAAAAAGACTCAGCAGGTAGAAAAATGATGATACCTTCAAATCAACTGATCTAGCTTAGATTGAAATTAAAAAATTGGACTCTCCAATGAAAATCCATTTTCTATAACTACATTGCCCAGATGTCTTTAGTTGGTGCGCTTTCTATGTGCTCCCTTACTAATTCTACTATTATTATACTCAACACTATTATTTTTTAAATATTTCCATCCTCACTAAACTGTAAGTGATGAGAGAGAAGGCATAAGTCTAGACTGAAGATTATATACACAACATATCAACAGCTTTTAGGTATTTTATCTTTCATTGTTTTATTGTGGCCCATTTATTATGTATATATCTATTTGTGGCCTCTTTTATGCCCTTGCTTTCCACTTTATTTTAGTGTTCTTTGTTCAGACATTGATAGTGAAGAATTGGTAAGACAGGAAAGCAAGCTTCACAGGCAAAAACAGCAGCAAGACATTGGCCATTATATCCTCTTTCATATTGGTTCTCTAGGCACAGCAGTCTTGTTCTGTGCCTTCCACATTTAGGACTATTGCTGTTTCTACCCCATCTTCAGAGTGAGTGGAGATATTATTGGAAACTTGACAGGAAGTAGTAGAGCATTGCTGAATTCCTCTATTCCAACGTCCCCCCAAAAGAAGCCCACTGCTTGATACTGATTATATATAATCTATCTTAATTAACTTAAAATGTTACCATGAAAAACCTCTTCTTTAACTTCAGACAGAATGCTTTGACATCCTATATACTAAGTGTGTGGTCATCCAGTCGGCCATTCAAACAATCAAAGCATAATATGCTAATGATATGCTAAGGCTGCTCAACTGCTCACTATGATGTGCACTGATGACCAGGGGCAGACGCTCTGATCCATAGGTTACCTTGCTGCTGGGGTCTGGCTGATCGGGACTGAGCGAGACAGGCCTGACACACCCAGGAGCCCTCCCGCAGTCCCTCCCCGGCTGGCCAACCTCCTGCATCCCTTCCCGGCCCTGATCATGCATGGGTGGGATCCCTCAGCCTGGCCTGCACCCTCTCGGAATTCTGGACCCCTCAGGGGATGTTGTAGAGCCGGTTTCTGCCCTATCCCGCAGGCCAATTCATTTATTAACCTATATAATAAAAGGCTAATATGCAAATTGACCAAACAGAGGAACGATTGGTTCCAATGAAGTGCACTGACCACCAGGGGGCAGATGCTCAATGCAGAAGTTGCCCCCTGATGGTCAGTGCGCTCCCATAGGGGGAGTGCTGCGGCAACAATAAGGATGTCCAGGGAGCGGGCCTAAGCCATCAGTTGGACATCCCCCCAGTGGCTCCCAGACTGCGAGAGGGAGCAGGCTGGACTGAGGGACACCCTGACCCTCCCTCCTGAGTGCATGAATTTCATGCACTGGGCCTCTAGTATCAAAATAATTTATTTTCATTGTGATGTCAGAAGCATGTTTTTTCACTAACTATCCCTTTCTTAACAATTTCTTTAGTTTTAGAAATGCACCTGAAATAAATGGAGTTTTGGTTATTTATTTTACTATACTATACTAAAGAAGTAAATTTTTCTTTACTAAGTGTTTTTAATTATGAAGGACTTTTAAACATAAGAAAATTGTCATATAACAAGGACATCATCTTTATATATGTTATATTACCTCAATCACTGAATCTCACTTTTATCACATTACAATGTGTGTGTGTGTGTGTGTGTGTGTGTGTGTGTGTGTTTGTCAACCTTTTAAAATAAATGTTTTTGTTCTTATAAATTTGTATCATGATCTATTAATCAGTAACTTTTATGGAAGATTTATATTTTTTAGGTAACATATTTTCAAATAAAACTACCCATATAGTAATTAGAATTTAGAGTAAATGGAAGAATAATTTGGTGTAGTTTTGAATTAGCTAAAAGAAATTTAGAACATCATTTTTTATAAATTTTTGAGATATCAGATAACTTATTAAGTCAAAAAATTAAAGAGCATTTCTGAGTGAACTGCTCACATTGCTTTTGACTTTTCCATCTTAGTTAGAATGATAGAAATGTATCACAAAAATAGCAAATTGCACATATCTGTATTTCCATTATTATCCAGTTAATTGAGTATTTATGTAATTTGTTAGGTAGTCTTTATAATGACACTATATAAAATTGTGTGAGATAATACATGAGATTTTTTTAAGTAAGTAGAAAAAATACATATGCTATAGAAATCTTACACTTATTTGCAGCAAACCACAGGTAAGATATCCAACCATCCCTTTCCTAACAATTTCTTTAGTTTTAGAAATGCAGCTGAAATAAATGGAGTTTTGTATTCATGCTGCATTCTTCAGTGTAATGTGGACAGAGAGCACCCTCTACCTTCTCCTGATTAAATAGCAACCCTAACCTGGAAGAAAGGAGATGATGGTTCTATGTGGATATTTTGCTCATAAAATCAGAAAGGATTTGTCTATAAGGTTCATTAATTTGGGGCCTCTATTGGCAATAATGCATATTCAGGATGCCACCTTTGTGACACCCACAAAGTCTAGAAGCAGAATACCTGCTCTGAAGTTTCCCACTTTCCCTGAACTGAATGGGCCCAGCCACCCCAAGAGGGGAGAATGCCGCTTTGAAAAATAACACCTTTGTTATTCCAAGTGTTAGAGATGAAGCTGAGTGTTCAGATGGCCTCAAGGTTTGTGCACCCTTCACCAAACACAGATGGGAACTGAGCTCTTTGAACTGCTTTGAAAATCTGTTCCTAAGTATTGCTATGGGTCTGTGAAGCAGTCATTGCTAACTTCTGAGTGCCTGTAATTTTCATGGCTATGTGATGACAGGAAATAAAATAACTTTGTTTTAAAAATAAATGGCTTATATGCCAGAGAGGGAAGACCCATCATATAAGCAAGATTTAATCTTCACTATGGTAATTCTAAATTGTGGTCTTTTAAAAAACAAAACAAAACATGGTTTAAATATTAACATTGTAAACAAGTCATAGAACATGTGGATAACATTAATTAATTTACATTATTCTACTGATAATTTTTTTAGGAAACTCCACACTGTTTCCCACAGTGGCTGTACCAGTCTGCATTCCCACCAGCAGTGTACTATGGTTCCCTTTTCTTCATATCCTTGCAAGCACTTTTTGATAGTTGATTTATTGATAGTAGCCAATAAGACACCTCATTGTGGTTTAATTTGCATCTCTCTGACGATTAGTGATGTTGAGGATTTTTTCATATAACTCGGCAATTTATGTGTGCTCTTTGGAGAAGTGTCTATTCAGGTCTCCTGCCCATTTTTTGATTGAGTTGTTTGCCTTCCTTTTGTTGAGTTGTATGAGTACTTTGTATATTTTGGGTATGCTTTTTATTTAAAACATAAGAGCAGGAATTAGGGCAGGGGAAGGAAAAGCAGGGTCATTCATGTGGTCAGTTCTCTAGCTTACTAGGGGGTTTCTAAAAGAGGAATTTTATAACATCTTAATTATTGTATAAATTTCACAAAAATTCTGTGTATGTCCCTGTATGTAATTCGAAATGAACTTTGATCCCTAGATATATCCATTATCTAATGTGATGTTTCTCCCTTTGCTTGTATTGAAAATGCTTCTAATTAAAAATAAAATTGCACCTATTTTAAGTTCCAAAACAAAATAATTCAATTAAATTAAAAATAAAAGGGGAACTTCATGGGTGAGAGCAACATCAGTGCTTATGTAGTAGCTGTGCCAAACATCTAGCAATATGATTATTTGTGATGGATGTATTTGAAACAAAAGCTTAATCAAACATGCTACTGTATTTTATACCTGATTTCCAGGTTTCAATTTCTTATTTAGCTGAGCATCCAGAAAAGCTACCATAGTTACTGGCAAAACTTGATTATCTACCCCCCAGGGGAGTCTACTTTGAAACATATGTGATTGGTTCAGAGACAGGATTAGCAGTGAGGTACCGTATATATGGCATTCTGAGCTAAAGGTGAAGTAAAGCTCCCGATGCTTCAGAAGGGAAGAAGGACATTGCAGGACAATAAGAGCAGATGTTCAGTAATTAGAATTTAGCCTTGCTCTATATATAGGTCATAAAATTTTATCTCTGATGATAACTCTTATTGTGGGAAAGATCCCAAATTTAAATTCTTTAACGAAGATGTAAATGTTTCTCTTGGACTCTGAGGGTCTCAGTTGCCTTCAGCTCAAAAATAACCCAAGTATAAGTCTTGGGGTGACTCATTCTGAACCCTTACAATAGTGACCCAGTTTCATTATTTTGCATGTGACTGTGCAGTTTCCCCAGCACAGTTTATTGGAGACTAGAGACCCAGTGAACGAATTTGTGCACGGTGGAGTCCCTCAGCTTGGCCAGCGATCTAGGCCTATGGGAGGCGGGGACAGTTGGCCAGGGGGAGGGACCCTGGGAGGTTGACTGGCCTGGGGGAGCTGACACAGGAGGTTGGTCAGCCAAGGGGGCATGGGAAGGGCCACAGGAGGTTGGCTTGGACACAGTGAAAGAAGTCTTGAGAGGGAAGTTCATAGCTCTACAGGCCTACCTCAAAAAACAAGAAAAAATGGTAATAAGTTATCTAACCTTACAACTCAAAGATTTAGAATGAGAGCAACAGTAAATCCCAGCATAAGCAGAAGCAAGGAAATAATAAAGATCAGAGCAGAAATAAATGACATAGAGACAAAAGAAAAAAAAAACAATACAAAAGATAAACAAAACCAAGAGCTGGTTCTTTGAAAGGATAAACAAAATTGATGAACATCTAGCCATGCTCATCAAGAAGCAAAGAGAGAGGACCCAAGTAATCAAAATCAGAAATGAAAGATGTGAGGTAACAACACAATAAAAGCGAATTACAGGATAATATTCCTCATGAACATAGATACCAGTTTGTTTCTATTCAGTTTTTCATTTTATTTTTTTTTTTACTTTTTTATTTTATTTTTTTTACAATCCTTTGTATTTCTGTGGGGTCTGTTGTTATTTCACCTATTTCATTTATAATTTTTGTTTATTTGGGTCCTCTCTCTTTGCTTTTTGGTGAGCCTGGCTAGAGGTTCATCAATCTTGTTTATCCTTTCAAAGAACTAGCTCTTGGTTATAGTCTTTAATTCTATGTTTCTATTCTTTAATTTGTAGAGTTAGATAATTTATTACCATATATATATATTTTTTTAAGGTAGGCCTGCAATGCAATGAACTTCCCTATCAGGACAGCTTTTACTGTGACCCATAGATTTTGGATTGTTGTGTTTTCATTGTCATTTGTTTCCAGGATGCTTTTTGTTTCTTCTTTGATCTCTTTGGTAACCTAGTCATTTTTAATAACATGCTGTTTAGCCTCCAAGTGTTTGAATTTTTTATTGTTTTTATTGTGGTTTAGTTCTAATAATATGCCATTGTGATCTGAGAAAATTCTTGATATAATTTCAATCTTCTTGAATTTGAAGAGACTTTTCCTGTGTCCTAATATGTGGTCTATCTTTGAAAATGTCCCATATGCACTTGATAAGTATGTATATTCTGTAGATTTGGGCTTAAATGTTCTGAAGATGTCAATTAAGTCCATCTGATCTAGTGGTTCATTTAGTATTGCTGTTTCTTTGCAGATTATTTGTCTAGAGGACTTTTCCAGTGGTGTCAATGGGGTATTAAAGTCCCCTACTATGATTGTATTGCTGTTTATCTCTCCCTTGATATCTTCCAGAAGTTTATTTTATGTTTTTGGGTGCTCCTGCATTGGGTTCATATATGTTTACCAGAGTTATATCCTCTTGTTGTATCAATTCCTTTAGTATTATGAAGTGGCCTTCCTTATCTCTTGTTATGGCCTTTACTTTGAGGTCTATTTTGTCAGATATAAGTATTGCTACCCAAGCTTTTTTCTAATTTCCATTTTTCTGAAAAATATTTTTTTATCCCTTCACTTTCAGTCTGTGAGTCTCTTGTTCTGAGGTGGGTCTCTTATAGATAGCATATATACTAGTATTTGTTTTCTTATCCATTCAGCCACTCTATTGGAGCATTTAGTCCATTTCCATTTAAGGTTATTATTGATAGGTAGTGGTTTCTTGCTATTTCTAATATTTATGTCTGTGTTCCTTCTCCCTTTCTATTTCTTGTTTTTGCAACTGTCTCTTTAGCATTTCTTGCATTGATCACGTGATAGTGATAAACTTCCTTACCCTTTTTTGTCTGCTAAGATCTTAATATCCCCTTCAATTTTGAATGATAGCCTTGCTGGATAGAGTATTATTTGATTCAGTCCCTTACTTTGCATCATTTTTTATACTTTATTACATTCCCTTCTTGCCTGATGTGCTTCTGTTGAGAAATCATTTTATAATCTAATGGGAGATCCTTTGTAGGTAACTCTCTTTCTCTTTCTTGCCACATTTAGGATTCTCTCTTTGTCATTAATGTTTGCCATTGTAATTACAATGTGTCTTGGTGTGGGCCTTTTTGGGTTCATTGTTTATGG